>NC_138297.1:46887500-46970000 GCF_965601325.2 Salmo salar
ATGGCCAAGATGTTCAAATGTTCATAGATGACCAGCAGGGTCAAATAATAATAACCACAGTGGTTGTAGAGGGTGCAACAGGTCAGCACCTCAGGAGTAAATGTCAGTTGGCTTTTCATAGCCGATCATTCAGAGTTAGAGACAGCAGGTGTGGTAGAGAGAGAGAGTCAAAAACAGCAGGTCCGGGACAAGGTAGCACGTCCAATGAACAGGTCAGGGATCCATAGCAGCAGGCAGAACAGTTGAAACTGGAGCAGCAGCACGAGCAGGAGGACTGGGGACAGCAATGAGTCATCAGGCCAGGTAGTCCTGAGGCGTGGTCCTAGATCTCAGGTCCTCCGAGAGAAGAGAAAGAGAAAGAAAGAGAGAATTAGCGGGAGCATACTTAAATTTACACAGGACACTGGATAAGACAGGAGAAATACTCCAGATATAACAGACTGACCCTACCCCCCCGACACATAACCTATTTCAGCATAATTACTGGAGGCTGAGACAGGAGGGGTCGGGAGACTACAACATGGTAGCTAGCACCACAGACAGACTACATCATGGTAGTACTACAGGTAGAGACTACAACATGGTAGCACCACAGATAGAGACTACAACATGGTAGTTCTACAGGTAGAGACTATAACATGGTAGCACCACAGATAGAGACTACAACATGGTAGTACTACAGGTAGAGACTATAACATGGTAGTACTACAGGTAGAGACTACAACATGGTAGTACTACAGGTAGAGACTACAACATGGTAGTACTACAGGTAGAGACTATAACATGGTAGCAACACAGATAGAGACTACAACATGGTAGCACTACAGGTAGAGACTACAACATGGTAGGACTACAGATAGAGACTACAACATGGTAGTACTACAGGTAGAGACTACAACATGGTAGTACTACAGGTAGAGACTACAACATGGTAGCGCTACAGGTAGAGACTAAAAACATGCCATAGAAACTCAGCGTGATCCAACACGTTATTAGTCAGATCTGTCTATGCCAAGACTTGTTCTACGACTCAGGTCATATAGAAACTGAGTGATTATACATGTTCCCCCAAATGAGAGGGATGTTTTCTCCGAATCAAAGACAATCAATGTAAGCTCTGTAGTTCAGTTATGAGCAGTTTTTTGCCAAACAGAAAATAACGATTGGAGTATGAAAATTTAAATTTCATAGAGGTATGTTTCATCTGAATCAAAGACAATCAATGAAAATGATTTTGAACGCATTTTAACTACAAACAGAATGATAAGGAATGGAGTATGTATACCCTTCATTCAAATCTCCAATACATCTTCAACGGTTTGGTGTCAGGCTCAAGCCCAGTAAGATGTACTGTATCATACAGCGTGTCTGATGTTGGGCTCCTGAGTGGCGCTGCGGTCTGAGGCACTTCATCTCTGTGCTAGACGTGTCACTGCAGACCCTGGTTTGATTCCAGGCTGTATCACACCTGGTCATGATTGGGAGTCCCATAGGGCGACGCACAATTGGACCAGCATTGTCTGGGTTAGGGTTTGGCAGGGGTAGGCCGTCATTGTAAATAAGAATTTGTTCTCAACTGACTTGCCTGGGTAAAAATGTTGAGGATGTAATAGAAGCAAGGAACATTGCATCATTGAATGCTGAGTCAGTGACCATGAAAAAGCAAACAGGCAACCGGCCTTGAACAGCCATCAACCAACTTATGCCTTCCAGATAATCGATTTCCCTGGGCAAATTTATTTCTATGATTCCAATATGAGTAGAGTGCATGTTTTCAACAAGAAAAGTATGAGTGCAAATGCAAGCGCAATTTCACTTGGAGAACGTTGGAATGTGAACCCAGTGTCGGAGTGTGTGTGTGTGACTTTACTGAATTAAACACAGGTCTGGTATTAACGGTCTGAAAGCCCACACACTTGGTGAATTAAACATACTCTCACACACACACACACACACACACAATACGAGACAGTAAGCCTCCTTAATAACACCCCACCTCCCATCAGATGTCCCTCTGCCCAGTGGACAAATACACACTAATAGCCAGCCTATCAGATTAGTAATGACGATGGTTGTTCCCCTAACACGAACACCGTTCAATACATATTTCACCCATTGATCTAAACCACATGTAGAGACCTGTTGGCTGCTGAACATGGCCAGTGTAATGTAGTGTATGGTGCAGCGGAGGCTGCTGTGGGGAGGACGGCTCATAATAGTGGCTGGAATGGAGTCAATGGATGGGATCAAACACATCAAACACATGGTTTCCATGACAGCTTGCAGGCACCTGCAAGCTGTCATCAGTCTAATGGTGTTTCCCCCCACACATTGGTGTGGCTAACTTCTGGGTGAAACAAGCTGTGTGTTAATTAAGAGGTAGCGCTGCTAGGCAGGTCATGTTTCGGAGGACACATGTCTCGACCGTCGCCTCACCCGAGCCCATTGAGGAGTTACAGCGATGAGACAAGGTCGTGACTAACAATCGGAGTTTGCTTCCGGGTTTGGAGCGAGTAGTCGTGCTGCACTTCGCTCCGCAGGTAATATTACATTTCATTACATTACAACGGTTTGATTTGTTTGATCTGAGTAATTTTTAGCTAGCTACATAGCTGTCTTTGTATCAAAGATAATTGTGTAGTTTAGAGTAATTATCGAGGTTAGCTAGCCAGCTATTTTCGTCCGCCGCGACGCCATTCTCCAAACTTAGTCAACACTGCTAGCTATCCAACTTCTACCGACTAGCAGCACTGTAGAAACTAATACATTACAACGGAACGATTTGATTAGTGTAGTGTTAGCTAGCTACATAGTTGTCTTTGCTGTCTTTGTATCTTAGATAATTGTGTAGTTTTAGAGTAATTATCGAGGTTAGCTAGCTAGCTATTTTCGTCCGCCGCGACGCCGTTCTCCAAACTTAGTCAACACACCTAGTCAACATCAAACCCACTGCTAGCTAGCCAACCTTTACCGACTAGCAGCACTGTAGAAACTAATACATTACAACGGAACGATTTGATTAGTGTAGTGTTAGCTAGCTACATAGTTGTCTTTGTCATAGTTTGATAATTGTGTAGTTTAAAGTAATTATCGAGGTTAGCTAGCCAGCTATTTTCGTCCCCCGCGACGCCATTTTCCAAACCTAGCCAACTTTTACCGACGAGCAACATTGTAGAAACTAAATACATTACAAAGGAACGTCTTGATTAGTGTTATGTTAGCTAGCTACATAGCTGCCTTTGTATCATGATAAAGGTGTAGTACTGAAACTATCGAGGTTACCTAGCCAGCTACACTTTCAAACAAAGTCAACAACGCAGCCACTGCTAGCTAGCCTACTTCACCAGCCAGCAGTACTGTATCATTTTAGTCATTTTAGTCAATAAGATTTTTGCAACGTAAGCTTAACTTTCTGAACATTCGAGATGTGTAGTCCACTTGTCATTCCAATCTCCTTTGCATTAGCGTAGCCTCTTCTGTAGCCTGTCAACTATGTGTCTGTCTATCCCTGTTCTCTCCCCTCTGCACAGGCCATACAAACGCTTCACACCGCGTGGCCGCTGCCACTCTAACCTGGTGGTCCCAGCGCGCACGACCCACGTGGAGTTCCAGGTCTCCGGCAGCCTCTGGAACTGCCGGTCTGCGGCCAACAAGGCAGAGTTCATCTCAGCCTATGCTACCCTCCAGTCCCTCGACTTCTTGGCGCTGACGGAAACATGGATTACCACAGATAACACTGCTACTCCTACTGCTCTCTCCTCGTCTGACCACGTGTTCTCGCATACCCCGAGAGCATCTGGCCAGCGGGGTGGTGGCACTGGAATCCTCATCTCTCCCAAGTGGACATTCTCTCTTTCTCCGCTGACCCATCTGTCTATCTCCTCCTTTGAATTTCATGCTGTCACAGTTACCAGCCCATTCAAGCTTAACATCCTTATCATTTATCGCCCTCCAGGTTCCCTTGGAGAGTTCATCAATGAGCTTGACGCCTTGATAAGTTCCTTTCCTGAGGATGGCTCACCTCTCACAGTTCTGGGTGACTTTAACCTCCCCACGTCTACCTTTGACCCATTTCTCTCTGCCTCCTTCTTTCCACTCCTCTCCTCTTTTGACCTCACCCTCTCACCCCCCTACTAACAAGGCAGGCAATACGCTTGACCTCATCTTCACTAGATGCTGTTCTTCCACTAATCTCATTGCAACTCCCCTCCAAGTCTCCGGCCACTACCTTGTATCCTTTTCCCTCTCGCTCTCCTCCAACACTTCTCACTCTGCCCCTACTCGGATGGTATTGCGCCGTCGCAACCTTCGCTCTCTCTCTCTCTCCGGCTACTCTCTCCTCTTCCATCCTATCATCTCTTCCCTCTGCTCAAACCTTCTCCAACCTATCTCCTGATTCTGCCTCCTCAACCCTCCTCTCCTCCCTTTCTGCATCCTTTGACTCTCTATGTCCCCTATCCTCCAGGCCGGCTCGGTCCTCCCCTCCTGCTCCGTGGCTCGACGACTCATTGCGAGCTCACAGAACAGGGCTCCGGGCAGCCGAGCGGAAATGGAGGAAAACTCGCCTCCCTGCGGACCTGGCATCCTTTCACTCCCTCCTCTCTACATTTTCCTCTTCTGTTTCTGCTGCTAAAGCCACTTTCTACCACTCTAAATTCCAAGCATCTGCCTCTAACCCTAGGAAGCTCTTTGCCACCTTCTCCTCCCTCCTGAATCCCCCCCTCCCTCCTCCCTCTCTGCGGATGACTTCGTCAACCATTTTGAAAAGAAGGTTGACGACATCCGCTCCTCGTTTGTTGAGTCAAACAACACCGCTGGTCCACTTTCTACCACTGGTCCTGCTCACATTGCCCTACCCTATGCTTTGACCTCTTTCTCCCCTCTCTCTCCAGATGAAATCTTGCGACTTGTGATGACCGGCCGCCCAACAACCTGCCCGCTTGACCCTATCCCCTCCTCTCTCCTCCAGACCATTTCCGGAGACCTTCTCCCTTATCTCACCTCATTCATCAACTCATCCTTGACCACTGGATACGTCCCTTCCGTCCTCAAGAGAGCGAGAGTTGCACCCCTTCTCAAAAAACCTACACTCGATCCCTCCGATGTCAACAACTACAGACCAGTTTCCCTTCTTTCTTTTCTCTCCAAAACTCTTGAGCGTGCCGTCCTTGGTCAGCTCTCTTGCTATCTCTCTCAGAATGACCTTCTTGATCCAAATCAGTCAGGCTTCAAGACTGGTCATTCAACTGAGACTGCTCTTCTCTGTGTCACGGAGGCTCTCCGCACTGCTAAAGCTAACTCTCTCTCCTCTGCTCTCATCCTTTTAGACCTATCTGCTGCCTTTGATACTGTGAACCACCAGATCCTCCTCTCCACCCTCTCCTGGTTGGGCATCTCCGGCGCGGCCCACGCTTGGATTGCGTCCTACCTGACAGGTCGCTCCTACCAGGTGGCGTGGCGAGAATCTGTCTCCGCACCACGGGGTCTCACCACTGGTGTCCCCCAGGGCTCTGTTTTAGGCCCTCTCCTATTCTCGCTATACACCAAGTCACTTGGCTCTGTCATATCCTCACATGGTCTCTCCTATCATTGCTATGCAGACGACACACAATTAATCTTCTCCTTTCCCCCTTCTGATAACCAGGTAGCGAATCGCATCTCTGCATGTCTGGCAGACATATCAATGTGGATGACGGATCACCACCTCAAGCTGAACCTCGGCAAGACGGAGCTGCTTTTCCTCCCGGGGAAGGACTGCCCGTTCCATGATCTCGCCATCACGGTTGACAACTCCATTGTGTCCTCCTCCCAGAGTGCTAAGAACCTTGGCGTGACCCTGGACAACACCCTGTCGTTCTCCACTAACATCAAGGTGGTGACCCGATCCTGTAGGTTCATGCTCTACAACATTCGCAGAGTACGACCCTGCCTCACACAGGAAGCGGCGCAGGTCCTAATCCAGGCACTTGTCATCTCCCGTCTGGATTACTGCAACTCGCTGTTGGCTGGGCTCCCTGCCTGTGCCATTAAACCCCTACAACTCATCCAGAACGCCGCAGCCCGTCTGGTGTTCAACCTTCCCAAGTTCTCTCACGTCACCCCGCTCCTCCGCTCTCTCCACTGGCTTCCAGTTGAAGCTCGCATCCGCTACAAGACCATGGTGCTTGCCTACGGAGCCATGAGGGGAACGGCACCTCCGTACCTTCAGGCTCTGATCAGTCCCTACACCCAAACGAGGGCACTGCGCTCATCCACCTCTGGCCTGCTGGCCCCCCTACCTCTGAGGAAGCACAGTTCCCGCTCAGCCCAGTCAAAACTGTTCGCTGCTCTGGCACCCCTATGGTGGAACAAGCTCCCTCACGATGCCAGGACAGCGGAGTCAATCACCACCTTCCGGAGACACCTGAAACCCCACCTCTTTAAGGAATACCTGGGATAGGATAAAGTAATCCTTCTACCCCCCCCCCCCAAAAGATTTCGATGCACTATTGTAAAGTGGTTGTTCCACTGGATATCATAAGGTGAATGCACCAATTTGTAAGTCGCTCTGGATAAGAGCGTCTGCTAAATGACTTAAATGTAAATGTAATGTAAATGTAAAATCTCTTTTAAAAAAAAGCTATGGGTAAATTCCAATGTACCGAACAAAGCTAACTTTCCCAATCTAGCGCATAGTCTCTAGACATGAGGTCACTGATAAAGTGGACAGGGTAGCTTATATGAGATGATCTGGATAATCGCAGCCAAGCAACGATCATCATGTCACCATAATGCCCTTGGGGCATAGCGTATTTTATTTTGTCAACACTAGGACATTTTACTGACAAATGTCCTGTTTCCATCAGACCTTTTGTGTCTTTTTTTACGTGTCAGGTAATTCATGCGAGTGAAATTGTTGGATGGAAACCTGGTTAGTGTCTACACTGTTCGCACACAGATTCTGTAAGGTATACGGTTCAGAGGGAAAGAGTGCGTCTAACCTTGCCTGCGGCAAAACCTACACGCATACCTTGAAATGACGTCTTCTGTTTGAGTCTCTCTCTTTATATCTCACCCCCCCCCCCCCCCCCCCCCCCCACACACACACACACACACACTTGCAATGACAAACACATGCATAGGCTAGGCTATCGTACACTCATATTCACAATCACACAACACACATACAGACTCATTGGCATTCTCCTGACGAGGCAGAGCTCCATCTCGACTCATTTAACATTTCCAGTACAATGAGGATGGAACAGAGCTCACAATTAGCATGGGAAAATGTGTTCATCTGTTCTTCTGGATCCTTCTCTCTCTCCCCCTTTCTCTTTCTATCCGTCTCTCTCTCTTTCTCTCTGTCTTTCTACATACCGTTTCTCTCTTTCTCTCTCTCTCCCTCTCCCGGTCTCTCTCGCCCTCTCTTCTCATCTCCATCTCTCCCTCTCTCTGACACACACACATTCTCTCAAGGATTTTTTGGCAGCTTAAGGTATTTCGCCAGTTTTGGCGTTGATATGAAAATGCTCCATTGATCGACCCATTTCTCTGAGCGGATTACAATAACATTGGACCATATGACAGAAAAATACGGTTCCAACTTCCAGTACTGGGGAGAAATAATGTTTTCTCTCGTTTTACCCGACAGCAACACTGGTTAATAAGCTTCTCAGGGGGCTTGTTTTTCCCATCATGAATAAACAACAACATTCCGCATTCTTGTTACATCTCGCAGAAAAATATATTTTTCCTTTTAATCTCCAATGCATCAGTGTTTCTCCTCTGTTGACTTTTAGCAGAATCTGAAGATTTGTTTATGATACCTCAGAGGTGTCATATGACTGTTACACTCTGTTATTATCTATGCATATTCACTTTAATAACTCTACCTACAGTTGAAGTCGGAAGTTTACATACACCTTAGCCAAATACATTTTAACTCAGTTTTTCATAATTCCTGACATTTAATCCTAGTAAAAATTCCATGTTTTAGGTCAGTTATGATCACCACTTTATTTTAACTCTCTAGGGTCGGCGGGACGAAATCGTCCCACCTACGTAACAGCCAGTGGAATCCTGTGGCGCGATTTTCAAATACCTTAGAAATGCTATTACTTCAATTTCTCAAACATATGACTATTTTACACCATTTTAAAGACAAGACTCTCGTTAATCTAACCACACTGTCCGATTTCAAAAAGGCTTTACAACGAAAGCAAAACATTAGATTATGTCAGCAGAGTACCCAGCCAGAAATAATCAGACACCCATTTTTTAAGCTAGCATATAATGTCACATAAATCCAAACCACAGCTAAATGCAGCACTAACCTTTGATGATCTTCATCAGATGACACACCTAGGACATTATGTTATACAATACATGCATGTTTTGTTCAATCAAGTTCATATTTATATCAAAAACCAGCTTTTTACATTAGCAAACTTCCGGTGAATTTACAAAAAATTTACTAAATTACTCACGATAAACGTTCACAAAAAGCATAACAATTATTTTAAGAATTATAGATACAGAACTCCTCTATGCACTCGATATGTCCGATTTTAAAATAGCTTTTCGGTGAAAGCACATTTTCCAATATTCTCAGTAGATAGCCCGGCATCACAGGGCTAGCTATTTAGACACCCAGCAAGTTTAGCACTCACCAAAGTCAGATTTACTATAAGAAAAATGTTATTACCTTTGGTGTTCTTCGTCAGAATGCACTCCCAGGACTTCTACTTCAATAACAAATGTTGGTTTGGTTCAAAATAATCCATAGTTATATCCAAACAGCGGCGTTTTGTTCGTGCGTTCAAGACACTATCCGAATGGTAAAGAAGGGTGACGAGCACGACACATTTCGTGACAAAAAAATTCTAAATATTCCATTACCGTACTTCGAAGCATGTCAACCACTGTTTAAAATTAATTTTTATGCCATTTTTCTCGTAAAAAGGCGATAATATTCCGACCGGGAATCTGCGTTTAGGTAAAAAGACGAAAGAAAATAAAGCATGGGGTCGACTCGTGCACACGCCTAAGCCCATTGTCCTCTGATCGGCCACTTGCCAAAAGTGCAAATGTGTTTCAGCCTGGGGCTGCCTCAATATCATTCAGCTTTTCCCCGCCTTCTGAGAGCCTATGGGAGCCGTAGGAAGTGTCACGTTACAGCAAAGATCCTCAGTCTTCAATAAACAGAGGCAAGAAGCTCAAGGAATGGTCAGACAGGCCACTTCCTGTAAGGAATCTTCTCAGGTTTTTGCCTGCCATATGAGTTCTGTTATACTCACAGACACCATTCAAACAGTTTTAGAAACTTTAGGGTGTTTTCTATCCAAAGCCAATAATTATATGCATATTCTAGTTTCTGGGCAGTAGTAATAACCAGATTAAATCGGGTACGTTTTTTATCCGGCCGTGTAAATACTGCCCCCTACCCCCAACAGGTTAAGAATGTGAAATGTCAGAATAATAGTAGAGAGAATGATTTATTTCAGCTTTTATTTCTTTCATCACATTCCCAGTGGGTCAGAAGTTTACATACACGCAATTAGTATTTGGTAGCATTGCCTTTAAATTCTTTAACTTGGGTCAAACGTTTCAGGTAGCCTTCCATAAGCTTCCCACAATAAGTTGGGTGAATTTTGGCCCATTCCTCCTGACAGAGCTGGTGTAACTGAGTCAGGTTTGTAGGCCTCCATGCTTGCACACACTTTTTCAGTTCTGCCCACAAATGTTCTATATGATTGAGGTCAGGGCTTTGTGATGGCCACTCCAATACCTTGACTTTGTTGTCCTTAAGCCATTTTGTCACAACTTTGGAAGTATGCTTGAGGTCATTGTCCATTTGGAAGACCCATTTGCGACCAAGTTTTAACTTCCTGACTGATGTTGCTTCAATATATCCACATAATTTCCCTTCCTCATGATGCCATCTATTTTGTGAAGTGCACCAGTCCCTCCTGTAGCAAAGCACCCCCTCAACATGATGCTGCCACCCCCGTGCTTCACGGTTGGGATGATGTTCTTCAGCTTGCAAGCCTCCCCCTTTTTCCTCCAAACATAACAATGGTCATTATGGCCAAACAGTTCTATTTTGTTTCATCAGACCAGAGGACATTTCTCCAAAAAGTACGATCTTTGTCCCCATGTGCAGTTGCAAACCGTGGTCTGGCTTTTTTATGGCAGTTTTGGAGCAGTGGCTTCTTCCTTGCTGAGCGGCCTTTCAGGTTATGTCGATATAGGACTCGTTTTACTGTGGATATAGATACTTTTGTAACTGTTTCGTCCAGCATCTTCACAAGGTCCTTTGCTGTTGTTCTGGGATTGATTTGCACTTTTCGCACCAAAGTACGTTCATCTCTAGGAGACAGAAGGCATCTCCTTCCTGAGCGATATGACAGCTTCGTGGTCCCATGGTGTTTATACTTGCGTACTATTGTTTGTACAGATGAACATGGTACCTTCAGGCATTTGGAAATTGTTCCCAAGGATGAACCAGACTTGTGGAGGTCTACAATTTTTTTCTGAGGTCTTGGCTGATTTCTTTTGATTTTCCCATGATGTCAAGCCAAGAGGCACTGAGTTTGAAGGTAGGCCTTGAAATACATCCACAGGTACACCTCCAATTGACTCAAAAGATGTCAATTAGCCTATCAGAAGCTTCTAAAGCCATGACATCATTTTCTGGAATTTTCCAAGCTGTTTAAATGCACAGTCAACTTAGTGTATGTAAACTTCTGACCCACTGGAAATGTGATACAGTGAATTAGAAGTGAAATAATCTGTCTGTAAACAATTGTTGGAAAAATTGCTTGTGTCATGCACGAAGTAGATGTCCTCACCGACTTGCCTGGGGTCAGGGAGAGGTGTCACGGCTGTCTGAAGGATCGGACCAAAATGCAGCGTGTTCGTAGTTCCACATATTTATTAAACGTGAAACTGAAATGGAATACACTTAAATTACTTGAAAACACAAAACAACAAACCGTGACGCAGAGAGGAAAACACACTACTCAAAAAATAATCACCTACAAAACAGGAAGAGAAAAACCCCTACTTAAATATGATTTCTAATCAGAGGCAATGAGGATCCGCTGCCTCCAATTAGAGATCAGTCCAAAACAATCCCAACACAGAAATAGAAAACTAGAACTTAAACATAGAAATAGAAAACATAGAACAACCCAAAATACCCCCTGTCGCGCCCTGCCCTACTCTACTATAGAAAATGACATCTTACTAGGGTCAGGACGTGTCAAGAGGACTTGCCGCTGCTAATGAAAACAACTGTGGCTGAAGATATGAAGAAAGCCTGAAGGGGGTTCTTACTGTTTAATGACATCTGGGTCATGTCCTGGCTTACACACACACACACACACACACACACACACACACACACACACACACACACACACACACACACACACACACACACACACACACACACACACACACACACACACACACACACACGCACGCACAGACACACAGATGAACACACACACACACACACACAGACACACAGATGAACACACACACACACACACACATACAATAAGTAAAACACACACTCTTTCTTGCGCACACATACAGTACACACACTCTATTTGTAGATTTGTGAATGGTATTGTTTTACCAGTGGCCCTCCTAATCTAAGCCAGCCCACACTAATACCTGTCTGTGTCTGGAGCAGGAGATGGGGGTTATGTGAGTTGAAGGCTGATGCTAGGGCCTCAGCATACAAACACTACCACTGTGTTACACTCATATAGACATGCTTTCAATTAAAACTCTAAAGGCCCTCCAAACGTTGACTCTAACCTCTACACCACAGGTCAGGTCAGAGAGGTCCTAGCTCCCTCTCTCTTCTCTACTCCCACTCGCTTTCACTCCCTCTGCCAGCTTGCTGCCAGCTGTTAGCAAACTGTTGGGGAAAATGGTGTTTGAACAAATACAATGCTATTTCTCTGTAAACAAAATTAACAACAGACTTTCAGCATGCTTATAGAAAAGGGCACTCAACAGGTACTGTACTCACACAAATTACAGATGATTGGTTGATAGGAATAGATAATAAGAAGATAGTGGGCATTGTACTATTAGATTTCAGTGCAGCCATTGATATTATTGACCATAACCTGTTGTATAAAAACAAAATGGTATGGTTTTTCAAGCTCTGCCATATTGTGGATTCAGAGCTATCTACAGAATCTAATAGAAAGAGGGTTACTTTAATGTAAGCTTCTCTAATGTCAAACATGTAAAGTGTGGTGTACCGCAGGGCAGCTTGCTAGGCCCTCTATTATTTTCTATGACCTGCCATTGGCATTAAACAAAGCCTGTGTGTCCATTTATGCTGATGATTCAACCCTATACGTGTCAGCAACCACAACTAATGAAGTCACTGAAACACTTAAGAGTTGCAGTCAGTTTTGGAATGGGTGGCCAGTAATAAACTGGTCATGAACATCTCTAAAACTAAGAGCATTGTATTTGGTACAAATCATTCCCTAAGCTCTGGATCTCACCTGAATCTAGGAATGAATGGTGTGGCTGTTGAACAAATTGAGGAGACTAAATGACATGTTGTTACCTTGTTATTTGTTATTTGTCACATGCGCTGAACACAACAGGTGTAGACCTTACAGTGAAATGCTTACAAGCCCTTACCCAACAATGCAGTTTTAAGAAAAATAAGTGTTAAGTAAAAAAATAGATAAGTAAAAAAAATTATTATAATAATAAGAAAAATAACAAATAATGAAAGAGCAGCAGTAAAAGTAGTGAGGCTATATACAGGGGGTACCGGTACTGAGTCACTCCCTCACAGGGTGTAGTGGTACAGAGTCAATGTGGAGGCTATATACAGGGGGTACCGGTACAGAGTCAATGTGGAGGCAATATACAGGGGGTACCAGTACAGAGTCAACGTGGAGGCTATATACAGGGGGTACCAGTACAGAGTCAATGTAGAGGCTATATACAGGGAGTACGGGTACAGAGTCAATGTGGAGGCTATATACAGGGGGTACCGATACAGAGTCAATGTGGAGGCTATATACAGGGGGGTACCGGTACAGAGTCGGTGTGCGGGGGCACCGGTTAGTCCAGGTAATTGAGGTAATATGTACATGTACTAGGTAGAGGTAAAGTGACTATGCATAGATAATAAACAGAGAGAAGCAGCATCGTAAAGGGGGGGGGGGGGGGGCAGTAAGACTAGCTGTCACCATTGGAGTCAGTTAATGGGGATCTTAATAAAATCAAAATCAAATATTCCCTGGCTCAACCGGGACCAGTGGGAGTCGGAAGGCCCCGTCAGGGGCACTCTGCCGTTCACAGATCTGAGAGAACATCAAAGGGAATTCCATAAGAAATCCATAAAAAGCTATCACTGAATTAGGCCTTTTCTGCACTCATTCGTTCCACGAAGGTAAATCTCATCCATAATTCAGTCTGATGTATGTAATTATGTCATTGTAGTAATGTAATAAAACATGAATTATGGAGCGCCTTCATTGTGATGGAGTTTAATAATTCAAGTCAACACCACCAGGATCAAATAGCAGCGGAGGGGGTTTTCAGTCGAGGACTTGGCGGGGGCTGAGAGGGCCAGATTTAATAATGCAGATTTCTTCCACCACCAAATAGCTTCATAAAAGTGTAAGACGGCTGACTCTCCCTTGCCCCCTACACCCACTCTGCTATTCATTAGGCCAAATGAAGGCTGTCACTTTAAGGATGGCTGGAGCACAAGCTGGGCTGGCAGGATGAGGCTCTTAAGACAGACCCCCTCACACTAGCCAGGTCACCCAAGATCCAAGGCGTTCGTTCATGTCACCAGGACGTCGGGAGATGCCTTCAAAATTCACCAGTAGGGGCAATGCTGAGCGTTATTACCATCAAGTAGGGGGTTGTGGATTGGGGCTGGCTGATGGACATAAACTGTGAGCTCCAGCTCCAAGGGTCGTGTGTTAAATCCCGGTGCTAGACACACATTTTTATTTTTATTGTTTTAACCCTATCCCAAACCTTAACCCTTACCATAACCATTCGAAATTAATGCCTAAACCTTTAACTGTTGAAATTTGACCTTGAATACTGAAGTCATGTCAAAGCGTGAGATCTAGTTGCTCACTCACACTGAGAAAATGCCTTTCAAGTTAGCGGACACACACACTTTACACACACACACTTTACACACACACCAAGACAGCTTTTCAGTGGAGCAGAACGAACAGACACTGTCAATGATTCAGATGTAGCACCCTGCCATGGCCGCACCACAGAAAAAGCAAAATACCTCATCTCGGTTGCCCAGAAGTACAATTCTCTCACACAAGTTTGCCATTTCCTGTTTTGCTTCTGGGGGGAATGCCGTTAACAGTTGTTATTACCTTTGGGCAAAGAAAGGACACGTAGTCTCCACCCTCGCAAATGGAAACTCTTGGCCAAACCTCTCCCTTCCGCTAATTTTACCCATGTTTATCATGGCCAAAAAGGAAATATAGCCAATTTTGACTTTGTGTGGCTGTGGCATCTAGTGGAAACCATTTATCACAGGCCTGAAAATCACCACATCAGTTTAAGCAACAGCTTCGCCCAATCCTGATTTGTCCAAATAATCAATGACGAAAATCCAAAACCAGGAACTACTGCTGCTCACGTAATCACATAATTCTACGTGAGCCTTGACAGATTCTCGGCATTTAATCTGTCCACGAGAATCTGTCCAGGAGAGATTCCAGAATACCTAAAACATTTAAGTAAAATTCTATTGAAATGACTCTTTACAAAGTGAGACACATGCATGCACATGAACACACACAAGTAGAGTGTGAAGCACACTGTCTGTGTTGTGCATAGAAAAGAGATCACTGGGGCCAGAGAACATCTTAACAGTGAGGGAAAAAAGTATTTGATCCCCTGCTGATTTTGTACGTTTGCCCACTGACAAAGAAATGATCAGTCTATCATTTTAATGGTAGGTTTATTTGAACAGTGAGAGACAGAATAACAACAACAAAAAATCCAGAACAACGCATGTCAAAAATGTTATAAATTGATTTGCATTTTAATGAGGGAAATACGTATTTGACCCCCTCTCAATCAGAAAGATTTCTGGCTCCCAGGTGTCTTTTATACAGGTAACGAGCTGAGATTAGGAGCACACACTTAAAGGGAGTGCTCCTAATCTCAGTTTGTTACCTGTATAAAAGACACCTGTCTACAGAAGCAATCAATCAATCAGATTCCAAACTCTCCACCATGGCCAAGACCAAAGAGCTCTCCAAGGATGTCAGGGACAAGATTGTAGACCTACACAAGGCTGGAATGGGCTACAAGACCATCGCCAAGCAGCTTGGTGAGAAGGTGACAACAGTTGGTGCGATTATTCGCAAATGGAAGAAACACAAAAGAACTGTCAATCTCCCTCGGCCTGGGGCTCCATGCAAGATCTCTCCTCGTGGAGTTGCAATGATCATGAGAACGGTGAGGAATCAGCCCAGAACTACACAGGAGGATCTTGTCAATGATCTCAAGGCAGCTGGGACCATAGTCACCAAGAAAACAATTGGTAACACACTACGCCGTGAAGGACTGAAATCCTGCAGCGCCCGCAAGATCCCCCTGCTCAAGAAAGCACATATACATGCCCGTATGCAGTTTGCCAATGAACATCTGAATGATTCAGAGGACAACTGGGTGAAAGTGTTGTGATCAGATGAGACCAAAATGGAGCTCTTTAGCATCAACTCAACTCGCCGTGTTTGGAGGAGGAGGAATGCTGTCTATGACCCCAAGAACACCATCCCCACCATCAAACATGGAGGTGGAAGCATTATGCTTTGGGGGGGTTTTCTGCTAAGGGGACAGGACAACTTCACCGCATCAAACGGACGATGGACGGGGCCATGTACCGTCAAATCTTGGGTGAGAACCTCCTTCCCTCAGCCAGGGCATTGAAAATGGGTCGTGGATGGGTATTCCAGCATGACAATGACCCAAAACACACGGCCAAGGCAACAAAGGAGTGGCTCAAGAAGATGCACATTAAGGTCCTGGAGTGGCCTAGCCAGTCTCCAGACCTTAATCCCATAGAAAATCTGTGGAGGGAGCTGAAGGTTCGAGTTGCCAAACGTCAGCCTCGAAACCTTAATGACTTGGAGAAGATCTGCAAAGAGGAGTGGGACAAAATCCCTCCTGAGATGTGTGCAAACCTGGTGGCCAACTACAAGAAACGTCTGAGCTCTGTGATTGCCAACAAGGGTTTTGCCACCAAGTACTAAGTCATGTTTTGCAGAGGGGTCAAATGCTTATTTCCCTCATTAAAATGCAAATCATTTTATAACATTTTTGACATGCGTTTTTCTGGATTTTTGTTGTTGTTATTCTGTCTCTCACTGTTCAAATAAACCTACCATTCAAATTATAGATTTCTTTGTCAGTGGGCAAACGTACAAAATCAGCAGGGGATCAAATACTTTTTTCCCTCACTGTACATTTCTCTGTTGTCTCCCCTGAAAGAGAAGAAAAAGAAAGAGGGAAAAGAGAGAGAGACGCAAATGAGAGGAGAGATGGGTAGTGAGAAAACATAAGATATTGAAAAGATGTAAAGGGACTGGGCACAAACTGGTTGCTTCAATGTCATCTGTCAACATATTGCAATGTGGAATCTACGTGGAAAATGCATTGGATTTGAAAAAAGTCAAACTGTTGTTTTGAGGGTAACATTTCCACCACAGGATTATGTCATCATGGTAACCAATTTCCAACATAGACAAAACGTATAAAATACACTACATGGCCAAAAGTATGTGGATACCTGCTCGTCGAACATCTCATTCCAAAATAATGGTCGTTAATATGGAGGTGGTCTCCCCTTTGCTGTTATAACAGCCTCCACTCTTCTGGGAAGGCTTTTTGCAAGATGTTGGAACATTGCTGCGGGGACTTGCTTCCATTCAGCCACAAGAGAATTAGTGAGGTCGGACATTGATGTTGGGCGATTAGGCCTGGCTCGCAGTCGGCATTCCAATTCATCCCAAAGGTGTTCGATTGGGTTGAGGTTAGGGCTCTGTGCAGACCGGTCAAGTTCTTCCACACCGATTGCAACAAACCATTTCTACATGGACCTCGCTTTGTGCACGGGGGCATTGTCATACTGAAACAGGATAGGACCTTCCCCAAACTGTTGCCACAAAGTTGGAAGCACAGAATTGTCTAGAATGTCATTGTATGCTGTAGAGTAAAATTTTCCCTTGACTTGAACTAAGACCCGAACCATAAAAAGCAGCCCTCCTCCACCAGACCTCACAGTAGGCACTATGCATTGGGGAAGGTAGAGTTCTCCTGGCATCCGCCAAACCCAGATTCGTCCGTCGGACTGCCAGATGGTGAAGCGGGATTTATCACTCCAGAGAACGCGTTTCCTCTGCTCCAGTGTCCAATGGCGGGGACCTTTACACCACTCCAGCCGACGCTTGGCATTGCGTGTGGTGATCTTAGGCTTGTGTGTGGCTGCTCGGCCATGGAAACCCATTTCACGAAACTCTAGACGAACAGTTCTTGTGCTGACGTTGCTTCCAGAGGCAGTTTGGAACTTGGTAGTGAGTGTTGCAACCTAGGACAGACTATTTTTACACACTCAGCGATTCAGCCTTTAGTGGTGCTGTTCTGTGAGCTTGTGTGGCCTACCATTTCGTGGCTGAGCCGTTGTTGCTCCTAGATGTTTCCACTTCACAATAACAGCACTTATAGTTGACCGAGGCAGCTCTAACAGGGCAGAAATTTGACAAACTGACTTGTTGGAAAGGTGGCATCCTATGACGGTGCCAGTTTGAAAGTCACTGAACTCTTCAGTACGGGCTATTCCACTGCCAATGTTTGTCTATGGAGATTGCATGGCGGTGTACTCGATTTTATACATCTGTCATCAACGGGTGTGGCTGAAATAGCCGAATCCACTAATTTGAAGGGGTGTCCACACACTTTTGTAGTTTATGTTGAATGTGTACCTTGTTGGATTCTGTCTTGAAATATACTTATTCCCGTCACTATATTAGACTGTATTGATTACTTTACATGTACAAGAAATGTTTATGTTAGGGGTCAACAAAGGGTGAGTAGGAACTGTGTATGGAAAATTACTGAGTGAGACTTGGGAAATTACAGAAAGTTTCTGTCTGTTCAAACATGTTATTGCTGAATATTAATATGTCTAAGGAAGGTGTTAAAGAGTAACAGTCTAGTATCAGTTCCTGATAAGTAAGGCCAGTTGCTGTAGAACTAGGACAAGGAGGGATGTGGAACTCAACTCAATAAGGTCAACAGTTGAAGGGAGAAGAAACCTCTGGAGGGCTCCAGAGGGGCCCTTCTCGAAGACCATCTAACTGCAGTCCTATCTCTCACACACACACACACTTCCATGCCCATAAAGGTTCTAGACTTATGCAGGGCCTGTTTTGTTCAGAACCTAATAGAAACGACAATCTTCAATTTAAAATCCACTATAAGAAAAAATACTATTGGCTGGGCAGCACCTCCTACAGGACTGCAGATATATCTACAGCTATCCATTCAGTCTCCCATCCAGGGAGAGTCATTCCAAAGAGTAGGTTCAACAGAGCAAATGAAATGTAACCATGCTTTATCAATCAAATATCATCAGTGATGCTATTTAGGCCTATATACAGTCACATTTGGGAAGTCATCAACAGCTGTTTTAATTCAGCTCAGGATTCAACCAAAAATGGACAATACATTTAGGCCTCAGTCAGCGTTTCCCAAACTCGGTCCTCCGGACCCCAAGGGGTGCACGTTTAGGTTTTTGCCCTAACACCACACAGCTAATTCAAATAATCAACTAAACGTCAAATTAGGAAATCAACAAACATTTGGCTGTCTTTTTCAGTGTGGTGAAAATAGGATGGAATCTCATTGATCAACATATCTACCAAATATTCCCCAATTCTCCACG
The DNA here is from genome assembly GCF_965601325.2 of Salmo salar. NCBI lineage: Eukaryota > Metazoa > Chordata > Actinopteri > Salmoniformes > Salmonidae > Salmo > Salmo salar. Next base: position 46,906,471 of record NC_138297.1, read on the forward strand.
TTGAAATGACTTAGTGTGCCCAGTGGGAAGAAGCGTAGAAAGAAAACTAGAAGAAGAGAGAGAAAGAGAGGTAAAAACTTAACGTGGAGGGTTCTTTGTCGCCCCTTGCCTCATCTCAGCAAATGTGAAGAATACATAGAGGAGAGATGTCAGACGTCATTCAGTGCTCAGTGGGGAAGACAATGCATCTCCTCCCTGGAGAGAGACACAGAACGTTCTCTCCACTTCTATGGCTGCTTTAGAGCTAACACAACAACAGAACATTTCCCAATGCTGCAGGTGTGCCATACAGCACAGCACTGCACCACACTCTCATCTTGCTCTCTTTTCTCTCTCTCCTGTCTCTCATTCTCTCCTCTCTCTCACCATGTACAAACAAAGCTCTGTGCCTCTGTGTACACAGTGATCAAGTAGGCAAACTTCAGTAATTAATTACATTCAATACGAGTGTGTACAGTATGTGTGTTTGGAGTGGGGGTAACTCATTGTGCCCGGAGGTTGGGCTCACCGCTTGGCAAGGGCATCGCCACAGCAACTGTTGATCAGCAATAAAAATGTTGGTGTGTGGGTACCGGCTGACTACGGCTGATGGTAATATCATATGGCATTCACAGGATCATGTGTAAGGTTGCATGTATTTAAAGGATGATTATAACCGAGTCTAGGGTTGCATACTTTCTTTCACATGTTCCCCCTCAGCCCCTTTGGTAACTCTAAATTAGATCTGGAGAGCACCCAAAGTAATTTGTTATTGCACAGTTGGGGAAAGGGGGAAGGAGGAAGAAAGACAAATAGTGATTTGGTGCAGCTAGTGGAGCTGGTGTGTGGTGTCAGGAAATATTTGAGAATTCTTCAAGTTGATGAGCTTCCAGCGTGCCTACTGAGCTGAGATATTGGGATGCAGTATGGGAGGAAGAGGAAGAGAGGGAGATAGAGGGAGGGAAGGAGACAGAGAGAGAGAGAGAGAGAGAGAGAGAGACACAGAGCAAGAGAGTAAGAGAGAGGGGGGCAGAGAGAGAGAGCGAGAGAGACACAGAGCGAGAACGAGAGAGAGGGAGGGAGACAGAGAGACAGAGAGAGAGAGACATAGAGCAAGAGAGAAAGAGAGAGAGAGAAGGAGGGAGGGAGACCAGAGAGGGAGAGAGAAGGAAGGAGGGAGACAGAGAGAGAGAGGGGGGGGCAGAGAGAGAGAGAGATAAGCGGTGTACTGAGGGCTAACATTAGGGGTAATGATCAAGGCAGAACATTTTTAACCGAAAAAAAATTATCATGACAAATATCAACAAACTAGAAAGAGAGAGAGAGCTGTATGACAATCTGTCAGATTGGAGATGTGTTTTGCACCGTCTCCTGCATGTTCACCCAAAGCCAATCCGTCACTAGAAGCCAATTTCGTGACCAACGTTTAAAGAGTGTTATTTCAACACTGTCTGGTGCAGTGACACTAAAGTCATGACAAGGGCATGTCATTTAGACACCCATAAATAAAGTACAGTATGTGTTATCATAATCATCATTCATTAAACATGACCACGAGTCTGCTGGATCTGTGTGTGTGTGTGAGCGCGCGTGCGTGCATTTGTGTGCTTGTTTGTGTGATATGTCATTGTGTGTGTGTTTGTGTGTGTGTGTGTGTTTCTGTGTGGGTGCTCGTGAGTCTTCTTCTTTGAACTGTACCATGTATTAACAGTCTGGCTCACAGGAAGAGGAACATCCAGTATGTCTGACATACTTTTCCACTCTCAGTAGAGGGCCTCTCTACTGCAGCTAGCCTTATAGCTGGCCACATAACCTATTATTCTACTTCTCTCTGACAAGACCAGACACAGTGAAACGCAAATGGGATCATCTACGGGGACTTCTGATGTTCGAATCTTATGACCTACCGGTCCCCTTATATTTTGGTTCATTTATGCATTAGTTCTATACTGTAAAATATCAGATCTGCATTCTGCTCAAATGTATGTAAGCGTGTAGTACATGTTAGTGCGGCTGTGTTGGATACATGTTAGATCTACTGTAGCATTCCAGCTGATATAGACATCGAATGGAAGATCAGCATTAAATGTATGTTTTATGTGTGTTAGATCTCTGCTCCCCGTGTGCTCTTTTGGCCCTTGGTCGTAATGGGACAGAGAGTGAGGTAGAGAGAGGAAGAGTCCCAGGCTGTCTGTTTGGAGACCCCCTCTGTGAGGCACGGGGTCTCTGATGTTCACTATGGTCCCTATACATCTTTAATGACATCACTGCTTGCCCCATAACCCACCAGATAGAGGTCCGTATATGCATGGCCAGGGTCGATGAGCAGCCCACATTCGGCCGAGCACTCCTAAAAAGGTAATAGCCGTTCAAAGGAAATGGCTCAAAGTATGTAAAAATGTGTGATTAAATGTTAATGGATTCTGAGACAGAACTTTTAGTATACATGGACCCTGCATTCAATTTGCATGGGAACTCGACTACTCCGGCACATGGCAGGTATCAGAATATGCCAGTTAAAGCTGCGTTATGTAACTTTTTGGGCAATCAAACCAAATTCACATAGAAACGTCATTTATAGATCTGTCATTCTCATTGAAAGCAACTCTGAGGAGCAGTAGACCTGTTCTATGGGTGTTATTTATATGCTTCCCACTCTTAAGTGGTTTTGTACACCAGCTTCAAACAGCTGAAAAGACAATATTTTTGTGTATGGAAAATATATTTCACAGTGTTTGAGATGGTACAATGATTCTCTAGACAATGACTGCTCGTTTTGTCACATGAAATTCTAATAGTTTGTCTAATTTAAGTTCATCAACCAGGAAATGCCATCACTGACCAGTGGCTGTTTTGCGAGAGTAGAAGTCAAAGGAGGTCATGCTCCTTTGTGATCTGGCAACATACACCGTTACAGAATGAAAAGCTAGTTGTATCCAGCAACTAGGAAAACACACAAGCCATACACAGTTATGGTACGTAGAACTAGTTATTTTGTGAAGGTGTTGAAATAAGGTAGAATTGGAGAATAAGGGGTGACTTGAGAGGTAAACCCTGTGAAAACGGGAGTGTTGGCAGGTATGGTTGAAAGGTGCTCTAAGAAAGCTGTGGAGGCAGAAACAGATCAGGAAGCTAATGGTGAGAGAAAAGACACTGAGTTGCATGAGAGCTGATTCCCTCCCTGTCATGTTCATTCATCCTAACAGAGGAAAGGGCAGAGGCAACAAGATCACGCTCCCCTTGAAGCCAGATCTGTCTTATTAAAAAAAAACATGTAACATTTATTTAACTAGGCAAGTCTTGAGAGGGATATGAATGGCAGTGGGGTGGAGGTTATTTACTTAGCCCTTTCTGTGGAAGGCACATTATCCTCATATGAACGCACACAGGTATAAATACAGTACATGTACGCATATACTGCAAATGAAGTACTGTACCACATGTCATATACACTGAGAGGACAACGTTTGGAACACCGGCTCTTTCCATGATATAAACTGACCTGTTGAATCCAGTTGAAAGCTATGATCCCTTATTGATGTCACTTGTTAAATCCACTTCAGTCAGTGTAGATGAAGGGAAAGAGACAAGTTAAAGAAGGATTGTTAAGCCTTGAGACAATTGAAACATGGATTGTGAATGTGTGCCATTCAGAGGGTGAATGGGCAAGACAAAAGATTGAAGTGCCTTTGAACGGGGTATCGAAGTAGGTGCATTACGTCCAACCGGGCTCACAACCACAGACCACATGTATGGCATTGTGTGGTCGAGCGGTTTGCTGATGTCAACATTGTGAACAGAGTGTCCCATGGTGGCGGTGGGGTTATGGTATGGGCAGGCTCAACAGGCATAAGTTACGAACACAATTGCATTTTGTCAATGTCAGTTTGAATGCACAGAAATACCATTGATGAGCTTTTGAGGCCGATTGTGAGGCCCATTTTTTTAAGGTACAGTTTCTGTGACCAACAGATGCATATCTATATTCCCAGTCATGTGAAATCCATAGACTAGCGCCTAATGAATTTATTTGAATTGACTGATTTCCTCATGTGAACTGTAACTCAGTAAAATCAATGACATTGTTGCATGTTGCGTTTATATTTTTGTTCAGTGTTTAAACACCCTGGCATTTTCTCAAAATGGAGAACCCCTATGTAATCCCCCCACCCCCTCCTCCCATGAAAATAATGACACGCCGTGCTAATGAGAGCTCTCCTATGCAAATGTATTCAGATGTGAAGGCATTAAATACGTCTGTGTCCAATGTGTTTTTCCTCTCTCTCTTCTCCCCTGCATTTGTAAAACGTTAATCATTACCTTCATCGGAGGCTGCATCCCAAATTGTATATACAGTACACTATGGCCCATTGGGATCTGGTCAAAAGTAGTGCACTACCTAGGGGCTAGGGAGCCATTTGGGACACAGCCCGTGTACGTAATGAATCTAGAGTGAGATAGATACACATGCAGCGCTGAGAGTGGTGAGACGCTAATACTATTTACTGCCCACTCAGTGGGCAGTCGTCTCCTCCTAGTGCCCTTATATAACGCTGCACGGTCTCGGAGGAACATTACAGCTCGCTGGTCAAATTACAAGCTTCCATGTGACATATGGTATGGAAAAAGTGGTGCATCTGTTTATTTGAATTTATAATGAGCATGATAATCTGAAGAAATGCATTAAAACAACAAATGACAGTAAGTGCTCAGTTCCTGTTGTCGGCTTTAATTGCAGGTTACGAGCCCAGTTCTGTATTGATGGTTTTTAGGTATTTGAACTGCCAATGAGATTCTATTCTAAAGCAATTCATGGGGACAGTAAATGATTCATATTTGCAGCTGATGGATGGTGCCAAGGCCAGTGTTACCTCAGGCCACCCTATTGTGATGAGAAGCTTGTCACGGTGCCCTCTGCCCTCTGGAGTACAATGGAGCCAGTGGATGATGTATAAGTCTCTGTTGGCTTTGTTCTGGGGACACAAAACTATAAACACTCTGGCAGTCCACCAGAGAGTGGCATCACCCCTCCCCTGGCGCTACACACACACACACACACCACACACACACACACACACACACACACACACACACACACACACCCACACGCACACACGCAGACTCGTATTAACTTTTAAACCTCTTTACTTACTGCGGTTCTTCTGAGAAAACCTTTAGAATATTCCACTGTGGCCTTTAATGATTTCGTACTGATGCATCGTAATCAGGTTTCGGGGAGATGAGGTGATGAGAGAGCTGTAAGCCTTTATTTTGTATTCCTGCAGTGAGTCTCTATCGACTGGGGCCAGTAAATATCACAGCCGACAAGGCCTGACTGTCACATCATACAGGGATAAATCAACAGCAACTCATCTGCTGCTAGGCTGTCTCATTCACATTCACGGGGGGGTCAAAAGTAGTGCACTATATAGGGAATAGGGTGACATTGTGGATCAGCTTAATATTGCGGAAAGAATATTGCTTCCATCAATGTAATTGTCTGCATCATTTCCAATCCCCCATATATTTTTGGGGTAAATATATATATCCATACACGCATGCATACATATACACATATATACATACACATACCTATATAGACATACATACTTTTTTAAAGAATATACCTTTATTATTATTCCCCGCAAACCCTACCACCGATCCCCCAATTGGAGTAAACTAATAAACACTTCGGCTTTTACCTTCAATGTATTCATCTTATACACATTTTACAGACAGTCTATTTTACAATTGTTATTTTTTGTTTGTTTTTAGTCCTTCCTCTATTTCTGATGTCCATCCAGTTTGATTTCTATTTGTAACTGTGCTATATCACAAAAGTTCTGAACCTATATACATTTTACAGACCCCGTATGTTTTACATTGGTTATCTTGTTATTAGTCCCACCCTTCAGCTCCATTCAACCCCTCCCATCTATCTCTCATCCATTTCGGATTTCTATTTACCATATATTTTACAACTGTGCTGTGATGCTTCAAAAAACAATTGAACCTTTCTATTCTCATAGCTTCTACAGATTGTAAATTAAAAATAAACATTTTTGCAAAAATAATTATTATATTATTGACTGATTGACTATGGCTTTTCAAATCACCCAGTATTGCTATCTGCAGCGTTAGTTCTAGGCAAGTGTTGCAATTCTTCAGCCATTCCTGGACCTGTGACCAAAAACGAGCTACATATGGACAATACCAAAATAAATGATCTAATGACTCTGCCTCCTCACAGCAGAATCTGCAGAGCTGGGAAGATTGTATCCCCATATATATAACATTCTATTGTTTACAAGAGTTTCCCAGATGCATACTGCATGTCAAGTCATATGTTGAGATCTATTGATGATGTTATCTTTCTCTGTTTCTCTGTTGAGTCTCTGCACCGCAGTGCACACCTTCAAACTATACTACAGTATACTGTACAGCATGTTATTCAGGGCCTTAGCAGGGTACTTCACACAGATGGTGTTCTGTCAATCTCACTATCCAGTTTTCTTCATCTGAGTGCTATGTTTCAACCTGAGTCTGCTCCACTGTTGGCAGTGGAATCCTTTGCTGCTGCTAGTTGTAACGGAAGAAAGACTTGGAAACTGGGGATGTTGTGGGCCCTACTGCAGCAGCGGTAGAGTTGGAGGGAAGTTAGATGTTGTTTTTCACTACACAGAAAATACATTCAGAAGCACAGTCTCAGCAGTCAGGGAAGAGAGATGTGGAGACACCTGGATCAGACAACTTTACCTGCTGTTCTGTAGCTCTCTCTGTTTATCTACCTGCTGCTCCCTCTCTTTCTACCTCTTCATTTATTCTATCAATCTCTGCTCTCTCCATCTATCTCTTTCCCACTGCAGCTCCCTCATTATCTCTCTTTATCTCCCTCCACCACACCCTTCCTTTCACTCTTCTTCTCCTGCTCTCACCCCCTCTTCCTCTCCCGCTCTCACCCCCTCTTCCTCTCCCGCTCTCACCCCCTCACACTCCATCGCTCTTGCATGCCCTCTAAATGTATTCTCTCAATCTCTCTCTGTTTTCCTGTAATGTTGGTAGTGCAGCAGTGCAGTGTGTCTGCCTCCCCAAAAAAGATGCGTTAGACATGAACCTCCCACTCCCTCGCCCCTCCCCTCTCTCCCAGCACCCTGTAAGATGGGGTCTGGTGAGGTGACATCTAGCTGCACCGGGCCATCCTCATGGCTGCGTGGGCCAGGGTCAGTGCCCTGTGTGTGGGTGGCCCCCAACCGCAACTGATAAATGAAACACATCAGATATTCTTTCATATTCTTCCCCCGGCAAGGTAAAAAAAAAAATGATTTCCACTAGAGAGAGAGAGTGAGAAAGAGGGAGAGAGTGAGAGAGAAATATTGGAGGCGAGGCGTGAAGAGAAAGAGAGGTGAGCTCTACTGGGCTGAATCCATGTAGTTATTCACTACAACGGACCTCTATGCAGCTCTTTACACTCTACAACCACAGTTTACTACCAGCTGCAGACAAGCACTAATACTACTAAACACAGCACTAACGGCATAGACATGACTCTTAGTTAAGAGTCTCTTATGTATAGGAATGGCTTCTTCAGCAGTGATCAAGGACAGGACTTTATCTTCAGTGTTTAGTGAGTTGATCATATTCCCATTTTGTGTCTCAGGATTTGCTTTGTAGTAGCTGCCAACTACCTATAGAAGCCAATTCACTCAGAGAAGCACACGCACACACACGCACGCACACACACGTTCTCCTCGCCATTCCCCTCAAACTCCCACTGCGTCACTCTCCACACCAGTCACGATGTCACCCACTATCTGCTAGCCGTGCCATACGGTTATTGACCAATGAAGTGCTTTAATAAACAAAGCGGCCAGGAGAAATAGAGAGAGAACAAGGTTGGCTAATTGTACGTGGTGAGGGTTATGAAATTCCATTAAAGGTTCTGATGGTCCAAATGGCTGAATGCATCTCAATTGCCGAAGGTCTCAGTGCAGTGGCGGATTAACCATTAGGCATCTCAGGCAATTGCCTGGAGCCTCACATCATCAGGGGCCTCGAGAACTTGGCATATGTTTGTTTAATAATACATAATTTCTCTGTTATCGTGCCTTCCTCCTTCGTGAGTAACCTCAGATGTGGGTAATTTAGCAGTTGTGACCGTCTCCGGTTTTGACAAACGGAGCGGTTTCTGTTTTCTTACTCCAAATCTGGCTCTAACTTTTGAATGGTTGTGTCTTTTAGCTTTTAGGACCCCTTTCCTGAAGACACAGGACACAAAAGAAGGGACTGTGATAAAACCTCAAATCTTTTTTCCACACCCAAAAATTACTATCTGATGCTCTTCACTGATGTTTTCCCAAATTCTTCGATACCTTTCTGATGCAAATAAAAAAAATACCTTTCCCATATTGAAGTCATTTGACATGGTAAAAAATGTAATTAGATGAATAATACTTTTTTTCGGTATTGGTCGATATTGCAAAAAAAAATCAACTGTAGGTATTGGCCCAAAATCATGAATGAAACTTAAACCAAGTAGAAAGCATGTATACATTATAGCGGACCTATAGCTTATATTTGAAAATGACTACCCTTTAATTAAAACCTGTTGGGGATACCCCTTCCCGTTCGGATCCCGTTAACGGGATTGCTTGACAAGATACAACGCGCGAAATTCAAAACAGAATAAATAGAATAATTTACATTTCTCAAACAATCAACTATCTTACACCCTTGAAAGATAAACATCTCCTTAATCTAACCACGTTGTCCGATTTCAAAAAGGCTTTACGGCGAAAGCATAAAGTTAGATTATGTTAGGACAGTACATTAAAAATAGCTGTGTGTAATGTTTTGTCAATGCAAAGACAGGCGTCACCAAAAGCAGAAAACCAGCTAAAATGATGCACTAACCTTTGACAATCTTCATCAGATGACACTCCTAGGACATTATGTTAGACAATACATGCATTTTTTGTTCTATCAAGTTCATATTTATATCCAAAAACAGCATTTTACATTGGCGGTGAAATTCGGAAAATATTTTCCCTCAAATGCTGCCGGTGAATCAGCGCTACAATTTACAAAATTACTATTCGAAAACATTGGTAAATTATAATATTGTCATTCAAAGAATTATAGATTAACATCTCGTGAATGCAACCGCATTGCCAGATTTAAAAATAACTTTACTGGGAAATCACACTTTGCAATAAACGAGGTGCTATGCTAAGAAAAATAGGCTAGGCGATACATGTTAGTGCCATCTTGGAACCATCTAAAATCAAATATACTATTGTAAATATTCACTTACCTTTGATTATCTTTATCAGAAGGCACTTCCAGGAATCCCAGGTCCACAACAAATGTAGTTTTGTTCGAAAAAGTTAATAATTTATGTCCCAATAGCTCCTTCTTGTTAGCGCGTTCTGTAGGCTACTCAAAATGTACCGAAGCCCGCAGGACTTGTTGCCACGAAAGAGCAAAAAATAAATATTTACGTTCGTTCAAACATGTCAAACATTGTATAGCATAAGTCTTTAGGGCCTTTTTCAATCAGAACTTCAATAATATTCAAGGCGGACGATTGCATTGTCTTATAAAACGTTTCGGAAAGAAAGGGTCCCCACACGCATGCGCGTCATAGTAGACATGGCCATCCGCCTATGACCAACTTTCCAGGCCTCTCGTTCGTTCAGTTTTTACAGGAGAACACTCAAACCACTTTGTAAAGACTGTTGACATCTAGTGGAAGCTTTAGGAAGTGCTAAATGAATCCTAACTCACGGTGTGTTTCATAGGCAAAGTGTTGAAGGTGATTCCACAAATCAGATTTCCACTTCCTGCATGGAATCTTCTCAGGTTTTGGCCTGTCATATGAGTTCTGTTATACTCACAGACACCATTCAAACAGTTTTAGAAAATGTAGAGTGTTTTCTATCCAAATCTACTAATTATATGCATATTCTAGTTACTGGGCAGGAGTAGTAACCAGATTAAATCGGGTACGTTTTTTATCCGGCCGTGCAAATACTGCCCCCTATCCCCAACAGGATTTATAACTCAACCCAAAATGTTATTTTGATGAACAAATCAGTCCACATTTTTGTTGTTGTTGTTATCCTGATGTGGCACTTGATCCAAAATGATGGCCCACCCCTGCTCGATGTTTTATTTTATTTTACTGTTATTTTACCAGGTAAGTTGACTGAGAACACATTCTCATTTACAGCAACGACCTGGGGAATAGTTACAGGGGAGAGGAGGAGGGGGGATGAATGAGCCAATTGTAAGCTGGGGTTGATTAGGTGATGATGCAAATACCTTTACTAGTGAAGGGCATTTCAGGCCTTTTGAGTCTGCTTCGTTCACTTAAATGAGTTGGCTCCAAACAGCTCATCGTTCAGTAGCCATGATTATGTTCAAAAGACATGGAGGGGTGGTTGTGTGTGTGTGTGCGTGTGTGTGCATGGGCTCTATAACACAGCTGCAGGACGCTGATCATAATTGTCTAAACCACTGTGGGATATTGGAGTTTCCAGTCTTTTCCCAGAACCATCTGTCTGAATAACTATTTGGATGACAGAGCCCCCTATGAATGACTGGCAGATAGGATGACAAACTTAAAAAGATAGGAGAATATGGGGACCAGGGGGATGGCAGATGGTTGAGTGTCTTTTTCAAATCTAAACGGTGGTTCGAAGGGCTCCCTAGTTTTTGGGGAGGTTTTATTTCTGCCCATGTGATTGAGGGACTGTTTACCTCTCATATGGAGCATGCTATTCCTCTCTCTCCCCCTCTCTTTATCTCTCCCCCTCTCTTTATCTCTCTCCCTTCTCTCTTTCCCTCTCTCTCTCTGCCCCCTCTCTCCCTCCCTCTCTTTTTCTATCTTTCTACCCCCCCCTCTCTCTCTCTTTCTCCCCCTCTTTCCTTCTTCCTCCCTCTCTCTCTCTCTATCTCTTACCTCCCACCCCCTCTGTCTCCTTCTTTCACTCTTCTTATTCCGCTTCATCTGGAGAACGGATATATTCTCTATTCAGCAAAGGAGCATCAAGGTTGACATCTCAATGTATTTGCAGTCGTGATGCATACCTTGAACAGCCCTAATTAACACTTTACAATGATTATATTACATAAGTGTACAACCTTAGCTAACTCCAACTTTAATCTGTGTTTCACTATGCATCAAAGTCCGTTTTGATTAGTCAGTTTACCAAGCCACAGGTGATCTGCCAGCGTGTGATAGGCTGATCCAAAAAGTAAGTCAAATCACAGAGCTCTGAGATTGCACTGTCTCTATATGGCAACCATAACCACGGCTAATTCCCCTTTCATGGAGGTGTAATTTGATGGTTGGGTGGATAGACTCTCCTCTCCTCTGCGCTCCTCTACACATCCCTCTCTCACTCAGTATTACCAGCATGAGTGAAGACCACCCTTCATCACCATCAACACCACCTTCATCATCATCATTATTTACTGAGGAGATTTAGAGAGTGGACTGGAGAAACTCTTCATGCACCATCAGGCTGTCTGAAGCATGTGTGTGTGGTTGTGTGTGCGCTTGGAATCATAACTGAGTGTGTCTTTTACCTACTGCAGGGTATGCCTCGTGTGTGTGTGTGTGTGTGTGTGTGTGTGTGTGTGTGTGTGTGTGTGTGTGTGTGTGTGTGTGTGTGTGTGTGTGTGTGTGTGTGTGTGTGTGTGTGTGTGTGTGTGTGTGTGTGTGTGTGTGTGTGTGTGTGTGTGTGTGTGTGTGTGTGTGTGTGAGTGTGGAGGCTGCAGATTCTCTCAGATCCTGACTGTTGATGGTTTCTTTCTGGGGTAGCGGTCCAGTCGCCACAACAACAAGCACTGGCTGGTCAGAACACGTCCATCACAGACACACTGACTCCCAGCTGTCAAGATGGCCGCTCCCGGGGCATCATTGGATACCTTTCATGACGTTAGTCAGAATAAGAACCATTGAACTGTGATGAGTGAAATTGAATGTACTATTAGCAGGGAATCTGAATGCAGAGCAAGTGATGCATTATCAGTCACAACAGAGTCTTCCCGTAGAACAGTACGTGTTTATTTTGGCAAAGCCTGTGGTCTCTCTCAAAAACCTAGTTCGATATTCCCCGGCTGAAAAAAAACGTGATTTTATAAGAGGTTTACATTGGCTCTGTGTCTGTTCCCCCCGTCTCCTGTCCTCTCCTAGCCCAGAACGGAGTGCCGTAGCTGGGACAGGCCTGGAAGAAAAAGCGAGCAGTGTCGACATTAGCAAGCGGCGTGATGGATAGCCGCAGGGCTACAAACATTATGATTTCATTACAGTGGAGGGCTGGGGTCCGCCTCTCGTTCCAACCAACACAGCCTTCTCCTCTGTATCAATATTTCACACTGTATACGCTGGTGTGAGGGGAAGTACGTGCTGGCTCTCTCCTGTGTGTGTGTGTAGGTATATGTGTGTGATTATTTGTAGGGAATAGTTTCTGGGCATTTGACAAAGACTGTTTAAAACATATACGGATGAGCTAGTTAAAAAAGCTACAATTTGGAAATAGATCTGGCCTCTCACTAAATAGCAGGAAGCAGATTGTCCGGTCATCTTTCCTGCCAGTTCTTGATTATGGTGACACCATTTATCAGATTGCAGCAGCCACTATTCTTAAACCTTTGGATGTCGTCTCCTATAGTGTAATTTGTTTTATCACTGGTTACAGTTTTATCAATACTCACCACTGCATCCTGTATCAAAAGGTTGGCTGGTCCTCATTAAAGTTCTGTGAATCAATTTCTTTTTGTTTGTTTTTGTTTGTTTTTTAGTTTTTGTATTTGATTTTGATTTTGTCTCTGAATTAACTGTATGTGCAGGGCTCCATTGTGAAAGAGACCTTGGTCTCAATTTTGACCCCGTTTAAGTAAAGGTAAAAAAATATATATATATACAGTATGTTATTTGTCCTGGCTCTCTTCCTTGTTGTGTGTGTGTGTGTGTGTGTGTGTGTGTGTGTGTGTGTGTGTGTGTGTGTGTGTGTGTGTGTGTGTGTGTGTGTGTGTGTGTGTGTGTGTGTAGGCGCTGGCTCTCTCTCTCCAGTGTGTTTCTAACTGATGAGTTTCACAGCCTTTCCCCTCCCATCAGCACTACATCCATCATGGCTGCTGGCTCGAGCATGGTAAACACCAGATTCCATTCACCACGGGATTGATGTGTGTGTAAGGACCATGGCAGCACTCACGTGAGTCAGTGTGAAGAAATCAGACTGGTGTGTGTGCCAATGTCTGTGTGGGTTAGTATGTATGAGAGAATATGAGTGTCTGAGTATGTGTTGGTATCAGGATCACTTGTGTGTGTGTGTGTGTGTGAGTGAGTGAGATGCTAGATTCCTTGGGGCGGCAGGTAGCCTAGTGGTTAGTGTTGGGCCAGTAACTGAAAGGTTGCTAGATTGAATCCCTGAGCTGACAAGGTAAAAAAATCTGTCGTTCTGCCCCTGAACAAGGCAGTTAACACACTGTTCCTAGGCTGTCATTGTAAATAATAACTTGTTCTTAACTGACTTGCCTAGTTAAATAAAGGTTCAATAAAATAAATGATTAGTTTGTTCGACAGCGATGGGCGACCGTGGAGCGCATCGGTCAAGAGCGGTCCTCTCTCAGATGAATGGGCTCTTCACCGCGGTTGCTGTGAAGATGAATGGGGTTTGAACGTGTTTTGGCTGTGCTCAGATTTGTCTGGTGTCTAACGAGGATGGAATCTGACCTGCGCTTGAACTCTCTCTCTCTCTATATATATATATATGAGAGAGAGAGAAAGAGAGAGAGGCAAAGAGAGAGAGAGAGAGAGAGAGAGAGAGAGACAAAGACACACAGAGAGAGAGAGAGGCAAAGACAGAGCAAGAGCGAGAGAGAGAGGCAAAGACAGATAGATGGAGGGATAGAGAGAGAGAGGCAAAGACAGATAGATGGAGGAATAGAAAGAGAGAGGCAAAGACAGATAGATGGAGGGAGAGAGAGTGAGGCAAAGACAGATAGATGGAGGGATAGAGAGAGAGAGAGAGAGAGGCAAAGACAGAGAGAGAGAGAGAGAGAGAGAGAGAGAGAGAGAGAAAGGCAAAGACAGATAGATGGAGGGATAGAGAGAGGAGAGAGAGAGATAAAGAGAGAAAGGCAAAGACAGATAGATGGAGGGATAGAGAGAGAGAGATAAAGAGAGAGAGGCAAAGACAGATAGATGGAGGGAGAGAGAGAGAGAGAGAGAGAGAGAGAGAGAGAGAGAGAGAGAGAGAGAGAGAGGCAAAGACAGATAGATGGAGGGAGAGAGAGAGAGAGAGAGAGAAGCAAAGACAGATAGATGGAGGGATAGAGAGAGAGAGAGGCAAAGACAGATAGATGGAGGGATAGAGAAAGAGTTCTCTGTACCCATCTTTCTCAAAATAGGAGAACCCCTATGTAATCACTCCCCCTCTTTCTCTCATAAATCTTATACACTCACCTTTTAACCCCAATCTGTAGAGGACACTCTATGGAGGGTTATGGGACGAGACAGTGAGGTAAACACAACCCAACCTCAACCCTGTACATCACACACACACACTCACTGTGCCAGTGTGGCTGTTTTATCCTGAGAGAGTTCAGCCGTGACCCAGAGTCACCCACTTCTGATCTTAGTGCTCTTACTGTCACTTTCGTCTTGTGTAACCATCCGTTCCAGCTGCTCCGACAGTCTTACTCTCTCTCTCTAATGGGTTGAAAAGGCCAGAGATGGGGACTTTGGTCTTGACCTAAGCATTCCACACCAGTGGCTAGTGGAAGGTGTCTGTAGTGTGTGTGTGTGTGTGTGTGTGTGTGTGTGTGTGTGTGTGTGTGTGTGTGTGTGTGTGTGTGTGTGTGTGTGTGTGTGTGTGTGTGTGTGTGTGTGTGTGTGTGTGTGTGTGTGTGTGTGTGTGTGTGTGTGTGTGCATAAGCATTGAAGGATTTGCCCTGTTTGTTGTGGTGCGGTCTTATCTAAGCAATCAGACAGATATTTCCCAGTACTGTAACAGTGTAAATTTGTGTAAGCAGAACAAGGAAAAGAAAGGGAGGAGGATGGGAGCCTACAGGGAGGGAGAGGGAGGTAGAGAGGGGAATGAGAGGATAGGGAGGGTGAAGGGATGGAGAAAGACAGAAAAAGACAGAGAAAGACAAAGGGTGGAGGGGATTAACTCTGGGTCAAACAGAGATAAACAGCTTTAGACAACGATGATGACTGATGAGTCTCTGGCACTGAATCAAACAGAGGGTGTGTGTGTGTGTGTGTGTGTGTGTGTGTGCGTGCATTGAGTATGTGCATCTGTTTGGGTATTAATCAAAACTTCTCACAGGGGCAAAGACAGTCATCATTCTAAAACATCTGGACAGTCACAAGCCACACAACAATCACCATATCACACAAAGGCAACCAAAATGTTAGCAAATGTTCAGGCGCCTGCTTTAAGCTGCTTAGGAGGAAATATCACTGTTCTGACTTTACTTAAATGTGAAGTCACAGTATGAAATACCATGTCACAGCTGCATATTTCAGGGAAAACAATCGGAGGTTCTATATTTTTTTTAAGCCGTCCTGACACTGTTGTACTCTAGTCATGAGCTATGTGATTTCGGGGCCGCGCGGAACCTCCGTCAAGACCTCGGGAGCCCACACCTCCACCCCGCTCCCCTTTACTCCACCCCTGAGCCCTAAACCAAGGCATTCATATTCATCTATCGCACCATCTCTCTGTTTGAAATCATCTCTCTGTCTGAAATTCCGTCGTCCGGTATGGAAGGAGGAGAGAAGGAGCTGTTCCTAAGATCAAATGTGACCTTACTGATAATAAATGGCGTTCCTGGAGAAGAGAAGAGAGAGAGAGTGGAGAGAAAGAGCGAGAGAGGGTGGAGAGAGAGAGGAGAAAGAGAAAGAGAGACAGAGAGAGAGAGAGAGAGAGAGAGAGAGGCAGAGAGTAAGAGGTGAGGGGAAAAGAAACTGGGGTAGAGAGACAGAGGGAGGGAAAGTGTGTGATAATGGAGTGACAGTGGGAGAAAAAAAGAGTGACTGGCTGATTAAATGATGCAGGGGGAATATTTAAACGTGTCAGTCCCTTCCTCTCTCTTCCCCCTCTCTTTCTCTCTCTCCCTCCCTCTTTCTCTCTCTCTCTCCTGGCAGATGTTTTTGATTAGGCTGAGCAGGTTGTCAAAATGTCCTCTCTTGCTCTCCCTCTCTCTTTCTCACTTTCTCTCTCTGTCTCTTTTTTCAGAGTTGATCCAGCTTTGCAAGTGTGATTGGATCTCTTGAAGAGCAGAACTTGTCTCCGATGGATTATGCCTGCGTCGGTGCTGCCTGCCCTGCAGTAGAACTAAAGTTGTAAAGCCCATCCGTGGGGCTGTCACCTTACCACAGGGAATCAATTGTGTCTGTCTGAGTCATAATGCTGCTATGGTAGTTTTGTCCAGATCGTCCTAAGCGGAGGTGAAGAAGGAGAAACTGAAAACTCAGCAGTGCGTGCGATGGACCAAGAAGGTGGGCTCTGTTCACAGTAATTCGAAATAGCCCACAGCTGAAGAAGATGGGTAAGATAACAACTCAATGTCCGAGGGCACATCAGCTTTAAAGTACTGCACTGTCACTGGTAATGAAAGCATGAAGGGCTCAATCACCAACGGAGGTCATCACCACCTACACTGCATCATCCAGATATACCCACTCCCTCAGCATGTGTCACTAATACAGCCTGGTCACACCTGATGCACTACAATATTAGACGTTTGTCCAGGTCCCCAGGACGTTGGACAGCTTGTCCCATTTTAGTGTAACCGATGTGAAATGGCTAGTTAGTTAGCGGTGGTGCGCGCTAATAGCGTTTCAGTCGGTGACGTCACTCGCTCTGAGACTTGAAGTAGGGTTTCCCCTTGCGTTGCAAGGGCCGCGGCTTTTGTGGCGCGATGGGTAACGATGCTTCGTGGGGTGTCAGTTGTTGATGTGTGCAAGGGTCCCTGGTTCGAGCCCGGGTTGGGGCGAAGAGAGGGACGGAACCTACACTGTTACATTAGCACCATTTCTAAGACCCCTAGATGTGTGACCGTAATCTGCCATGTCAGCCGTACAGGTAGGTAAATACTGTATAGTTTAGCTCAGTGATGTCAGGTTATATCAGTGTGTCTCAATGGCACAGTAACAGAAGGGGCTAAGCGTGTCTTTGCTTTATTTGGCAGAGCCAGACAGTAACTTCAAGGAGCCCCCACTGATGAAAGAGCGAATAGCTACAGTAGCCGTGTCTGTTGTTATCACACGCCTGGCTGCAGGCACACCACACACACAGTCACACACACACAAACATTTCTACATAGACACACACACAGAGAGAAACACATCATTCTTAACTGTGCATACAGCAGACAAAGGCAATCACACATATTTATTGAGATAAAGGAGTGCTGAAATGGTTTGAGATGCCAATCATTCTGGGTAAAACTTCCAGTCTCAGCAGTTTAAAAGCAGTAGCCTGGAGTGAAAAAGCTTATTTCAATCACACTTTACATTTCCTCTGTTTTCAGGCATCACAATTTCCCCTGATTTGAGAAGCGAAGTAAATTACAGTGTAACTGTAAAAATAATAATCACAGCCATCTGAGAAACAACTTAGCCTGATTAAATTAGACCATTAGACAGCGGAGTAAATTAGAGTCTCGCCCAAGGGCACAGACAAACTGAATCAACTGTTTTGGGACAAAGTGTGTATTTCATTTTTCACTTTAATTTCCATTATACCACACATCCTTTAGATTGTGACGCAGAC
Source organism: Salmo salar (assembly GCF_965601325.2). Classification (NCBI taxonomy): domain Eukaryota; kingdom Metazoa; phylum Chordata; class Actinopteri; order Salmoniformes; family Salmonidae; genus Salmo; species Salmo salar. Next base: position 46,924,242 of record NC_138297.1, read on the forward strand.
TGCATCGCACATTATCCAGAGCAACTTAGAATCATGAAAGTATGTGGAATAAATATGTCAATGTGCTTTATTGCAGAACCTCACATTCATAAACTGAACCTCATAATCCCTGAATTCTAATATGAATGGGTCAAATTGGCATGATATACCAGTTGCGTGCCTACTGCCTCTACCAAGCTGGTATCCAATGGTCCAAGAGAGCAGAGCAGAGAGTATTATGGGTAATATTGTGTATTCAGGCTTCCAGGAAGCCGGCGGTGCGAAAGAGGCTTGACTTCATCAGAATGGAAATATGCAAATCCAGATTATAGGCTGTGTGGAGCGAGTGTTTCCATGTTAGTCATATCCTGTTGATAGAGACGGGGAGGCTAATAATCTACTCTCTGCTCTTTAGAAAACCTGGTTGTGTTTCTGAGTGAAGCGTGCTACAGTATGTCACACACTATGGCCTGGAACGTGTCCTTTGGAAGGAGAAGGAAATATACTATCCGAACACCGTTTGATGCCGCCACATACACTGAGTGTACAGTGAGGGAAAAAAGTATTTGATCCCATGCTGATTTTGTACGTTTGCCCACTGACAAAGAAATGATCGGTCTATAATTTGAATGGTAGGTTTATTTGAACAGTGAGAGACAGAATAACAACAAAATCCAGAAAAACGCATGTCAAAAATGTTATAAAATGATTTGCATTTTAATGAGGGAAATAAGCATTTGACCCCTCCCAAAACATGACTTAGTACTTGGTGGCAAAACCCTTGTTGGCAATCACAGAGATCAGATGTATCTTGTTGTTGGCCACCAGGTTTGCACACATCTCAGGAGGGATTTTGTCCCACTACTCTTTGCAGATCTTCTCCAAGTCATTAAGGTTTCGAGGCTGACGTTTGGCAACTCGAACCTTCAGCTCCCACCACAGATTTTATATGGGATTAAGGTCTGGAAACTGGCTAGGCCACTCCAGGACCTTAATGTGCTTCTTCTTGAGCCACTCCTTTGTTGCCTTGGCCGTGTGTTTTGGGTCATTGTCATGCTGGAATACCCATCCACAACCCATGTTCAATGTCCTGGCTGAGGGAAGGAGGTTCTCACCCAAGATCTGACGGTACATGGCCCCGTCCATCGTCCATTTGATGCGGGAAAGTTGTCCTGTCCCCTTAGCAGAAAAACACCCCCAAAGCATAATGTTTCCACCTCCATGTTTGACGGTGGGGATGGTGTTCTTGGGGTCATAGGCAGCATTCCTCCTCCTCCAAACACGGCGAGTTGAGTTGATGCCAAAGAGCTCCATTTTGGTCTCATCTGACCACAACACTTTCACCCAGTTGTCCTCTGAATCATTCAGATGTTCATTGGCAAACTTCAGACGGGCATGTATATGTGCTTTCTTGAGCAGGGGGACCTTGCGGGCGCTGCAGGATTTCAGTCCTTCACGGCGTAGTGTGTTACCAATTGTTTTCTTGGTGACTATGGTCCTAGCTGCCTTGAGATCATTGACAAGATCCTCCCGTGTAGTTCTGGGCTGATTCCTCACCGTTCTCATGATCATTGCAACTCCACGAGGTGAGATCTTACATGGAGCCCCAGGCCGAAGGAGATTGACAGTTCTTTTGTGTTTCTTCCATTTGCGAATAATAGCACCAACTGTTGTCACCTTCTCACCAAGCTGCTTGGCGATGGTCTTGTAGCCCATTCCAGACTTGTGTAGGTCTACAATCTTGTCCCTGACATCCTTGGAGAGCTCTTTGGTCTTGGCCATGGTGGAGAGTTTGGAATCTGATTGATTGCTTCTGTGGACAGGTGTCTTTTATACAGGTAACAAACTGAGATTAGGAGCACTCCCTTTAAGAGTGTGCTCCTAATCTGAGCTTGTTACCTGTATAAAAGACACCTGGGATCCAGAAATCTTTCTGATTGAGAGGGGGTCAAATACTTATTTCCCTCATTAAAATGCAAATCAATTTATAACATTTTTGACATGAGTTTTGCTGGATTTTTGTTGTTGTTATTCTGTCTCTCACTGTTCAAATTAACCTACCATTAAAATGATAGACTGATCATTTCTTTGTCAGTGGGCAAACGTACAAAATCAGCAGGGGATCAAATACTTTTTTCCCTCACTGTACAAAACATTACGAACTCTGCACTTTCCATGACAGCATGACCGGGTGAATCCAGGTAAAAGCTATGATCCCTTATTGATGTCACCTGTTAAATCCACGTCTATCAGTGTAGATGAAGGGGGCGAGACAGCTTAAAGAAGGACTTTTAAGCTTTGATACAAATTGAGACATGGATTGTGTATGTGTGCCATTCAGAGGGTGAATGGGCAAGACAAAATATTTAAGTGCCTTTGAACGGGGTATGGAAGTAGGTGACAGGCGCACTGGTTTGTGTCAAGAACTGCAACGCTGCTGGGTTTCCCGTGTGTATCAAGAATGATCCATCACCCAAAGGACATCCAGCCAACTTGACACAACTGTTGGAACCATTGGAGTCAACATGGGCCAACATCCCTGTGGAACGCTTTCGACTCCTTGTATAGTCCATGCCCCGGTGAATTGAAGATGTTCTGAGGGCAAAAGGAGGCTCAACTCCATATTAGGAAGGTGGTCCTAATGGTTTGTACACTCAGTGTGAGGGTATAGGGATTTTACAGGACTGCTGTGGATGTCCATCACATGTTGCTTTAAATTAGAGGATGTGACCTATGCCAGTCAAGATGGCCCTAGAGCCAGAACACAGTAATGAGGTACAGGTAAATATTTCATCCGTCCACCGACCATTACAAAGCAGCTGAACTGTAGTACATTGTTAGTACACTGTGTTCAAGCATTCTTCATCGTATTACCAACCTTGTCAAGTGTATATTGGAGAGGTTATCGTGCAGAGAGGTCTTGGTACCAGAACACAGTGATCAGCTACATGTACTTGTCCTCTTCGATCCTCTATGGTCCATCCACCCACCATTTAACAGTTGTACTGTTTGTTACCAACATTGTTGGTAACAGTACAGTACATTGTTGATACACTGTGAAAAGCATTCCTCATCTTATTACTTCCAGCCTCTTCCAGTCTATAGGAGAGGTTATCATACAGACAGAGAGAGATGTGAGTGTGTGTAGGTCATGGAAATTGAGGGCGTGCCCCCTTAGGTCCAGCCTGGAGGAACAGGGAACATCTAATGGAAACCAATTACCTGCCTGGTAATGAGAGGACTCAGTGAGCTACGGCTGGATATCATTCTAAGGTGAAGCCAAGGTGAGTTGGGAGCTGGAGGGTGTGTGTGTGTGGTGGGGGAAAACAGCACTGGGAACAACAGGGAGGACCGGCAGGGGCAGAGAAAACATTTACAAACAGCTCTCAGACCAGCGAGCGGTAAACGGATCATTACGACACTCAATGGAACGAAACAAAGTTATGCGCCCTCCACCCGGCAACGCTCACCACGGCAACGCTCAACCGCAAAGTTGTTTACAAGTCATCATGGCAGGCACTTACAGTGTTTCTCTCTTTTTTCTCACTCACTCGCTCTCTTGCTCCTGCTCTCTGTGCATATCTGTGTTTCCTCCCCCATTTTTAACAAACTTGCATAAACCATATATATATATATATATATATATATATAAAATGATAGTCAATGCAGTAACGGTGAATCGTTCTCCATCTCTCTCACACATACACTACCGTTCAAAAGTTTGGGGTCACTTAGAAATGGCCTTGTTTTTGAAAGAAAACAAGCTGGCCTTCTAGGCAGAGTTGCAAAAAAAAGCCATATCTCAGACTGGCCAATAAAAAGAAAAGATTAAGCTGGGCAAAAGAACACAGACACTGGACAGAGGAACTCGGCCTAGAAGGCCAGCATCCCGGAGTCGTCTCTTCACTGTTGACATTGAGACTGGTGTTTTGCAGGTACTATTTAATGAAGCTGCCAGTTGAGGACTTGGGAGGCGTCTGTCTCTCAAACTAGACACTCTAATGTACTTGTCCTCTTGCTCAGTTGTGCACCGGGGCCTCCCACTCCTCTTTCTATTCTGGTTAGTGCCAGTTTGTGCTGTTCTGTGAAGGGAGCAGCACACAGCGTTGTACGAGATCTTCAGTTTCTTGGCAATTTCTCGCATGAATAGTCTTCATTTCTCAGAACAAGAATAGACTGATGAGTTTCAGAAGAATGGTCTTTGTTTCTGGCCATTTTGAGCCTGTAATCAAACCCACACATGCTGATGCTCCAGATACTCAACTAGTCTAAATAAGGCCAGTTTAATTGCTTATTTTATCAGCACCACAGTTTTCAGCTGTGCTAACATAATTGCAAAAGGGTTTTCTAATGATCAATTTGCCTTTTAAAATGATAAACTTGGATTAGCTAACACAACGTGCCGTTGGAACACAGGAGTGATGGTTGCTGATAATGGGCCTCTGTACGCCTATGTAGATATTCCATTAAAAATCTGCCTTTTCCAGCTACAATAGTCATTTACAACATTAACAATGTCTACACTGTATTTCTGATCAACTTGATGTTATTTTAATGGACAAAAAAAATGTGCTTTTCTTTCAAAAACAAGAACATTTCTAAGTGACCCCAAACTTTTGAACGGTAAAGTATAGTGACTAAAAAGATCATACTAGAGTGAGGTTACTATGGAAACAGTCTGCACATACGCACGAGAGTTCAATAATGATGATAAAAGCATCAACTCTTCAAATCTTTTCAATCAATATTATAACAAATGGTTGGCTTTAGCTTCAGTTATGTTCTTCTTACCCTCCTTTAACTGCGGCCTTTCGTCTATGTTCATCCTTACTTGAATCACCATACAAATGATAGAAATATGCTGCATTGTATATTCTGACGGGAGATATTCATCTTTTGTCCCCTTGTCTACAGCTCAAGGAGCCTGCCCTTGACCATAATTTATCAACCCAGAATATAGCTCTGTGCGACTTTAACTTTTACTCCTTCTGATGTTTTGTAATAACAAACCCCCCAATTGAACTGAACCTCTCCGGTAACAAGCATAGACTGAATCCTAGCTAACATATATGATACACAGTAAAGGTGTTACAATGGATTTTACAGTATCTTACAGGAAGCTCGTGGCAAGTAAAATTTTGTATTTCATATTACAGGACATCTACTGTAATATAAATATGGTATCAAAGCAAGTACTGTGTTATGACACGGTACAATACTGTAAAATTGACTGTGTTAACAAAATAAATGTTACCGTCATCAGAATGGATGAATGAATGGATGAATGAAATTCATTGAGGGGAAGGGTTTATTTCACAGTATTTTACTGTAATTAAAAGGGATTGGTGCAAGCAGGTTGGCTGTTAGGTAAAGTATTTACTTTACCACATATCAATGAATATTTGGTGTTTTATATCAGTTGTTCTTCTAGAGGCCTTAACAAAGGCTTCCAAAATGGCAGTGACCACAGGGCAAAACAGACCTAAAGGACATGGCAAAATGCTTAACCATTTAAGGTTTAAGACTTGCTGCCTTTCCTATCTGTTCCCTATACCTTTTAAATTTCATGGGGCAGTTCATTATACTGTTGATAATACCTAAAATTACCGTATAAATTATAGTTTTCCATTACAGTGTAGGGATGCATCAGAGTAGAGGCCTGTCTTGGACAGCATTCATTTTTCCTCAGTCGCTCCGGCTCGTTTGAGAGGGAATGATCCCCTCATCCACTCTTCCATCCCTAAGTAAGATGGACAGACTCTTCCAGCAGGGGTAAGTTCTATTACGGACCAGGTCTACCATGGGGAGTACGGTCAAAGTACGGTTATATTACGGTCACATTGCGGTCACAGTACAGTTACATTACAGTCACTGTCGGTCACTGTACGGTCACTGTACAGTTACATTACGGTCACTGTACGGTCACTGTACGGTCACAGTACGGTTACATTACGGTTACATTACGGTCACAGTACGGTTACATTACGGTCACTGTACGGTCACATTACGGTCACAGTACAGTCACTGTACGGTCACTGTACGGTCACAGTACGGTTACATTACGGTCACAGTACGGTCACATTACGGTCACATTACGGTCACAGTACGGTCACAGTACGGTCACATTACGGTCACAGTACGGTCACAGTACGGTTACTGTACGGTTACATTACGGTCACAGTGTTTTGACCCTTTTATCATCATTCACTTCCAATCCCCCTCACTTTCTCACACTCATCTCTCTCTACCCTCCCCCACCTCTCTCTCTCTCTCTCTCTCTCTCTCTCTCTTTCTCACACTCATCTCTCTCTACCCTCCCCCCATCTCTCTCTCTCTCTCTTTCTCACTCTCTCTATTCACTGTCTCTGTTATCTCAATTCAAAGGGCGTTATTGGCATGGGAAACATGTTTACATTGCCAAAGCAAGTGAAAGCTCTCCATGTTCCTCTCTCTATCTCTATTTTGCTCTCTGTTATCGCTCTCTATGTCTCTCCCACACTCTCTCTTTATTTCAATCTCTCTCTCTCTCTCTCTCTCTCTCTCTCTCTCTCTCTCTCTCTCTCTCTCATCTCTCTTTATTTCTCTCTCTCTCACTGTCCTTCTCTCCCAAGTTTAACAATCTTTAACAATTCTCTTTCACTTTCTCTCTCCCTTTCTCCTGCTAGGCTCATTTCATGATTGATGGGAGAGAGGCCATTTCCAAGAGCAGTGGGGCAGAGAGAGGAAAAGACGAAGGGAGGGAGAGAGGAGAGAGAGACAGGGAGAGAGAGGAGAGAGAGAGGGAAAGAAAGAGAGAGGGAGAGAGAGAGAGGAGAGTTTCACCACATTAAGAACAGATAAATGTTTGCCCTGTCAGTTTGGGAATAATCCTGCTTTGGAAGAGTGTGAGACAAAGCCAGTAACACACACACACACACACACACACACACACACACACACACACACACACACACACACACACACACACACACACACACACACACACACACACACACACACACACACACACACACACACACACACACACACTACCTCTCACAGTATCGCACAAAGGCACGCAAGAGGGGCACTAGACTAGTAGAGACCCCCTCTTCCATTTTCTGACCTTGCATAGAACCAAAGGAACAGAGGGACACATCATTACAGAGCATGACCAACTTCTCAAACCGTGACCCTGTCCTGCTTTGTCCCACAGGCCGGGCTCAAAACCTTGCCTTCCCCTCTCCTTCAGTCCTTGCATGTGGGCTAAAAAAAACATCCCATCCTCTCTCCCCTAGTATGTGGTCTGTGGGCCGTTCTCTCTGGCCTCCCTCCAATGACCTCCAGAAGCACCTGGTTCCCTCAGCATGCGTAGTCAGAGAAGAGGAGGGTAGAGGGGGAAACGGAGCAGTGCTTTCACCCCCACCATGTGGAGCGGCCATGGGACATGAGACTGACCAGTGGACCATGAGGCCCAGCTCCAAGGTCACCCAGCCAGAGAGAGACCCATCTGGATGATATACCACCGAATAATTTATGGGACACACACCTGACCAGACACCCACACACACATGCTGCACGTGCATACACACATACATGCAAACAGACGCACGAACACACACACACACCTCTACCAAGTGGGAGTTACTGTACCGTGGCTCGAGACAGTTTGTGTGCTCTCCTTGCATGTGTTTACCTCATAAATACTGGAGGGTACACTCAGTCACACATGACCCATACAAGGAGCACACCTGACACGTACACACACACCTGTCACACACACACCCCTATCACAGCCCCCTAGGGAGAGAATGTCTATGCCAGGGTCACAAATCTAATGCCAGGCTGGATGAGAACATTGCAGGTAGATGATTCGGAGCAGAAGAGGACGAGAGGGAAGAGGAGGAATAAAATTAGTAAGTTGAAGGAGAAGCGGGGGGGTAGAGGGGAAATTATGAGGAGGAGGAAAAGAGGTGGATCGGAAGAGATAGGGACTGAAGGACTGAGGAGAGGGCTATAAAAAGGGGAGGGAGGGAGGGGAGGGAGGGAGGGAGGGAGGGAGGGAGGGAGGGAGGGAGGGAGGGGAGCAAAGCAGGGATAGAGAGAAGGAGAGGGAGAGAAAGAGAGAGAGCAAAGGAAGGAGGGAAAATAGAGAGAATGAGAAAGAGGAATGGAGGGAGAGAGAGAGAGAGAGAGAGAGAGAGAGAGGGTGAGAGAGTGGAAAGGAGGGAGAGGGAACAAGAGGGGAGATTACAACACCTGGTCAAGGACATCCTCAGACACAGAGCCATCCATTACAACTGCTGCTGAACGGTAAGGCCTAAACGAGGTGTGTAAGACACAGAGAACATGGTTGGTCGTATAATCATTCTGTAATTACGCACGCACACACAGACACACACACAACAGCACGGGGAAACAGCGTACCCCAAAACACTCTGTATTTACACACACACACACAAACTCTGACACACACAGCAGAAATAATGAGCCTATCTCCCCTAGGGCAGAAGCAACAAAGGTCCCGATTAGCACAGGCCCCTGGAGGGCAGGACAGCCATGATTACACTAAAGTTATTATCTCTCCCCTCATTCCTGTGTGTCACTTCATAGCCATTGGGCAATAACACGTGTCAATATTGGAGGCTGGGGAAGTTGGGGAGAACTTCAGGGAAGTTGTTTGGTAGCAGTGTGGGTCATTTCCTTAATTGTATTGAAGGTAATTGCATGTCAACATGTATTGGTCCTATGACAATTTCCGATGGTCGGTAACGTGTGTTGAATGATTGTGTTCCTTATTAAATGGAAATAACACTCTGACGTCTCCTGTGAAAGCTGTAAACAACAGCCGTGACACCATGCACCTCTGGAGCAGACGGTCCGTTGCACTGGGGTTAAACACGCACAAACCCATAGATACACACGCACAAACACAGAAACACACGTGCAGTATCCATCTGCACGTTCACACATACACACGCATGCACCCACACGTACACACACATGCACGCGCATACCAACACAGAAACACGCACACAGCCGCACATTCACACACACACACACACACACACAGCCGCACATTCACACACACACACACACACACACACACACACACACACACACACACACACACACACACACACACACACACACACAAACAACACAACCCCCGTTATACCTCATAAAAGCCCCAACATACACGTACAGATCCATCTCAGCCCATCCCTCAGGGTCAGCTCTGTGTGTGGATGAAAAGCACCATCATACTAACATCAGTCACTTAAACTGCTCCACCACTCATGTTGACGGTCACCTAAAACCATCGCCTGAAACCAATGGCTGTGTGGACTGTGACCGCAGAGGCTATCTGATGAATGAGCGAGAGGAGACAAGATGTTGTGTTGTTGTAGTCGCTTCCAGAGCGTTCACTGGGTTGTTGTAGTGAAAGGGTAGGTGTTCTCAATGACTGTCGTGGTTTAAAAAAAAAGTTAGCCAGATGCGTGAGAGAGGACCATGTTGGAGTGATGTCACACACTACACACATACACTACACACACGCACACACACGCATCAGTGCCTCTTGTGAAACTGCAATAAAGTAAAATGCCGTGACTCCATAACCTGGACTCCCACCTAGGGGGGGGGGGGATATTAGTGGAAATGGGCTGGAAGGTGTGTGTTTGTGTGTGTGTGCGTGTTGCAGGTGTGTGTGTGTGTGCGTGTTGCGTGTGTGTGTGTAATTTAGGTGTGTGTGGGTGGGGGCTTATGGAGGGATGATGCCAGCTAATTAAATTACATCTGCTCAAATTGAAGAGGCTCAGCAGAGGAGGAGTGAGATGGAGAGAGAAACAGAGAGAGCAAGGGCATTGGGGCAGCTGGTAGCCTAGTGGTTAGAGTGTTGGGCCAGTGACCGAAAGGTTGCTGGATCAAATCCCCGAGCTGACAAGGTAAAAATCTGTCGCTCTCCCCCTGTTCCCCAGTAGGCTGTCTTTGTAAACAAGAATTTGTTCTTAACTGACTTGCCTAGTTAAATAAAGGTTCAATTGGAGAAAAAAGTAAAATAATTGTCAGGAGATGGAGCTAATGATCCGAGGTCGTGTTTATCTCTTTATGGGACTAGGAACGCTGAGAGGGAGCGCTGGGAACACCATGGCTCTGGGAAGCAGAAGTGGTCTGAAGACAGGCCCGGAATATTCCGAATTCTGCTGGTGAATCAAAGACAAAATCTGAGATTCTTTATGATTTTCTCTCAGTTTATGTCTGTGAGGAGAGCAGGCTGATAAGAAAGGCCTGTGTTTTATTTAGATTGAGTGACTGCAGCTGCTAGAAGACGCTCCTGGTAACAGGTCCCACCGCTCTGGCTGAACCACTGTCAAGCTCCAGCTACAGACGAGAAGAACAACAGCGTAGCTTAGAGGCTACACCCACTCACACACCATACACACCCCCACAGTCTCCTACGGCTTCTGATAGTCGACCATGTCTCTCCCTACATCAAACACCTCATCCTACTCCCTCTCACACCATTTCTCTTCCCAAATGGTGTTGCTTCCCTCTCTCTCCTCCTCTCCCTCCCTCTCTTCTCTCCAGATGGTAGGTGTGCTGTGTGTGTCTGTTTAACCCATCAGGCTAGCTAATTGAACACTAACAAACTACTTTGTCTCCCAGCCAGTACAGATGATGACCGCTGACCTCTGTGGCCAGCCAATCAGACGACACAGCTGGAAAGGACAAACCCCCTCTGATCAAGCCCTTCCCACTGAGCTAGACTGGAACTACTTTACCGGAGAGCCAAGTCTGGGTCCAAGAGGCTTCTAAACAGCTTCTACCCCCAAGCCATAAGACTCCTGAACATCTAATCAAATGGCTACCCAAACTATTTGCATTGCCCCTCTTTTACGGCGCTGCTACTCTCTGTTATTATCTATGCATATTCACTTTAGTAACTGTACCTACATGTACATATTACCTCAATTACCTCAACTAACCGGTGCCCCCACACTCTAACTCTGTACCGGTACCCCCTGTATATCGCCTCGCTGTTGTTATTTTACTGCTGCTCTTTAATTATGTTACTTTTATTTATTTAAATTTTTTTCTTAAAACTGCATTGTTGGTTAAGGGCTTGTAAGTAAGCATTTCACTGTAAGGTCTACACCTGTTGTATTCGGTGCATGTGACAAATAACATTTGATTTGATCAACAATGACCTTGAAACCAGACTGATGTACCATTTATTATGCCAGAAATCTGTATTGACCTCCAGCGTATTAAGAACACTATGGTGCACCATTCACTATGTCACGCTGTTTAACCTCAGCGGTTGTATTCAAAATGACCTACACTAATAATCCTAATGGTGACACTACTAAACTGTGCTATTTATAATGCTGCAACAATGGCCAACAGTTCATATTGCACTGCAACATTATTCATCCCTAGTCTTGGTATCACCAATGGAAAGCCATACTCACAATGAGCTATTTTCTACTGCTCAGAAGAACATTCATTGGGCAGTAAAGATTCTGTCAGGTGTGGAGTGTATCCACCTGGGTGTTTGGAGGAGACCCCACACTCAGCTGGAAATCAGATTTCTAGAAATTGGATTCCAGATTATAAACGTAGTCACCATTACACCACTTAGACCAGCTGTTCACCAGAGACAAATGCTGACTCTCTTCAGTCTCCTACTGACTCTTCCCTGATGAAGCATGGGACCAGCTGTCCAAATTACACCATGTACTTATCAGGGCAGCAATCTGAGCAAGACAGGCAAGTTAATGAACAGTTAGCTCATCTCTGCCTGTTTTGCATTGTATTAATTGGAATACGCACACCTCGACTGACCACAACAAAGCAGCTAATTGCTAACAAAATTGAGCAACAGTAGAGGGAAGCTAGCCTGTCTGTCAATATATTTTCTAAGTAGAGGGAAGCTAGTCTGTCTGTCAATATATTTTCTAAGTAGAGGGAAGCTAGCCTGTCTGTCAATATATTTTCTAAGTAGAGGGAAGCTAGCCTGTCTGTCAATATATTTTCTAAGTAGAGGGAAGCTAGTCTGTCTGTCAATATATTTTCTAAGTAGAGGGAAGCTAGCCTGTCTGTCAATATATTTTCTAAGTAGAGGGAAGCTAGCCTGTCTGTCAATATATTTCCTAAGTAGAGGGAAGCTAGCCTGTCTGTCAATATATTTTCTAAGTAGAGGCAGGCAGTGTGTGTGTCTGTCTGTGTGTGGCAGGCAGGCAGGCAGCTTAAACTCACAGTCTGATACAATCCCACGCACATTTTAAATATTTTATTTGAATCCACAAATTACATTTCAAAGGTCTTGGCTACAAGGACACTTAAGGATACAAAAAGCACCTTCTCCTCCACACAGCTATGTGGTTCTAAGATCTGAAACAGTGCAGTACTTCAACAGTTGCACCTTGAACCCACACACACACAGCTCTGAACACAACATCACCACTCAGCACTATATATAAAAAGCGAAATACGCACTCACATACACTCTCCCCTAGATAGAGCGGCTACCCAAAAGCCAGCATGGATTAATAAAAGAAGGGGTCATGACCTTCTACAAGGTGGATGAGATTGGCTCAGTAAATCCATGCTGCTGCTGTCAGTCAAGTGGCTACATTTGTTCACTGCACATTTGAAACTCCCTCGCGTCTTCTCTCCCTCCCCCCCCCTTTCTATCCCCAATTTCTCCAACTCCATGTGGAATTGAACACAGCGCAGAGCACACACATGCGCAAAAAAATATTGCTGCTCTGTGCTCTCTTTTTCACTTCAATTTCCCACCTCTCAGTCAGAGCCAGTGCGGCGTGGTCTGAGGAGAGAATGGGGTGGTAGGTGCCTACATGCGGCCATGACACTGCCCAACACACTGCTGCCACTCAAAACACACACATGGATTAGCATTCCAGCTGTAGCCTGATGTACCCTGGCCTAGCCTACAGCCAACCCTTTCTAATGGGTTGACAGGCTAACCTGAGGTGCAGTCAACTTGGCAAACGTATGCTAACGTTGGCAAACAGTCATTTACACATTCAACCTGTTGTTAGCTAGCTAGCGTTAGCTCTGCTGTTCACTGATCTCTCTTCAGCCTTCTCTCAACAAAAAAAACACGAGTCGGTGTCCTGGCACATCGCCAGCCAAATATGTATGTATAGGCAGACTCTGCCCATCAAGAATATGCAGATCAGTCTCTGTTCCCATGATCTCTCTCTCTCTGGGAGGGAGCTGAAGAGAGAGGGGGGGAGAGAGAGACAGAGAGGTATAATCATTTCTGAATCCAGGCTGTTTTCAATTAGGACCGGTGATTCGGGGGGGACCAATGCGCTGAGCAGAGACCAACAATTCAATCATTTGAATAATGCATCGTGAATGTTTAATGCATTTAAACGACTACAAACACCGTGTTCACCCCACATCGCACTGACCCAGGGTGTGCCCTTTCCAACATGAACAAATGCAATATGTTGCCACTCTGTATGTGTGCATGTAGTGTGTGTGTGTGTGTGTGTAAAATGAAAAGAGAGAACAAACAAAGGGAGAGACCATTAACTCCTATTGTACAGAGCCACTTTCTTAAGTCAAACATGTAAGGTGATTGAGTAGTGCTGTGGCTAATACCTCATCTGAACAGCGAGCAGGAACTGATCCCCCTGTTCTGTACAACGCTGTAATGAATGGCTGACTGACACACACACACACACACACACACACACACACACACACACACACACACACACACACACACACACACACACACACACACACACACACACACACACACACACACACACACACACACACACACACACACTTAAGGCACCCGGCAGAGAGATGACCCGGTTCTTTCAGACCTCTCTTTGTCCAGACATGCCAATCTAGGCTAGGAGATTAAGTGAAAAGAGAATGAGGAAGAAAGAACGAGTGAGCGGGTGACAGAGAGAGAGCAAGAGAGGGAGAGAAAGAACATGAGCAGGGGAAGGTGAAAAGGGGAGAGTGGAGGCAGAGATTTGGAAATGGGAGCAATATTCGAGGGCTGAGTAATGTTCATGTGAGCTGTTATCAGTCAAAAAGAACACAGGATGAGAGAATGCAAGTGTGAATGCATGTGACGAGTGAATAGAGCTGTATGTGGGTTAGACACAGGAAAGGAAGAGAGATGAGAGGGGTGAGGAGGTTCATAATGGGGAAAGGGGGAGTAGATGGAGAAATAGATTGGGGAGAGAGAAAATGGATAGTTAGAGGGGGAGGGAGGAGGTAGAGAAGGGATGAGGGAAAATACACTGCTCAAAAAAATAAAGGGAACACTTAAACAACACAATGTAACTCCAAGTCAATCACACTTCTGTGAAATCAAACTGTCCACTTAGGAAGCAACACTGATTGACAATAAATGTCACATGCTGTTGCGCAAATGGAATAGACAACAGGTGGAAATTATAGGCAATTAGCAAGACACCCCCAATAAAGGAGTGGTTCTGCAGGTGGGGACCACAGACCACTTCTCAGTTCCTATGCTTCCTGGCTGATGTTTTGGTCACTTTTGAATGCTGGCGGTACTTTCACTCTAGTGGTAGCATGAGACGGACTCTACAACCCACACAAGTGGCTCAGGTAGTGGAGCTCATCCAGGATGGCACATCAATGCGAGCTGTGGCAAGAAGGTTTGCTGTGTCTGTCAGCGTAGTGTCCAGAGCATGGAGGCGCTACCAGGAGACAGGCCAGTACATCAGGAGACGTGGAGGAGGCCGTAGGAGGGCAACAACCCAGCAGCAGGACTGCTACCTCCGCCTTTGTGCAAGGAGGAGCAGGAGAAGCACTGCCAGAGCCCTGCAAAATGACCTCCAGCAGGCCACAAATGTGCATGTGTCTGCTCAAACGGTCAGAAACAGACTCCATGAGGCTGGTATGAGGGCCTGACGTCCACAGGTGGGGGTTGTGCTTACAGCCCAACACCGTGCAGGACGTTTGGCATTTGCCAGAGAACACCAAGATTGGCAAATTCGCCACTGGCGCCCTGTGCTCTTCACAGATGAAAGCAGGTTCACACTGAGCACATGTGACAGACGTGACAGAGTCTGGAGACGCCGTGGAGAACGTTCTGCTGCCTGCAACATCCTCCAGCATGACCGGTTTGGCGGTGGGTCAGTCATGGTGTGGGGTGGCATGTCTTTGGGGGGCCGCACAGCCCTCCATGTGCTCGCCAGAGGTAGCCTGACTGCCATTAGGTACCGAGATGAGATCCTCAGACTCCTTGTGAGACCATATGCTGGTGCAGTTGGCCCTGGGTTCCTCCTAATGCAAGACAATGCTAGACCTCATGTGGCTGGAGTGTGTCAGCAGTTCCTGCAAGAGGAAGGCATTGATGCTATGGACTGGCCCGCCCGTTCCCCAGACCTGAATCCAATTGAGCACATCTCGGACATCAAGTCTCGCTCCATCCACCAACGCCAAGTTGCACCACAGACTGTCCAGGAGTTGGCGGATGCTTTAGTCCAGGTCTGGGAGGAGATCCCTCAGGAAACCATCCGCCATCTCATCAGGAGCATGCCCAGGCGTTGTAGAGAGGTCATACAGGCACGTGGAGGCCACACACACTACTGAGCCTCATTTTGACTTGTTTTAAGAACATTACATCAAAGTTGGATCAGCCTGTAGTGTGGTTTTCCACTTTAATTTTGAGTGTGACTCCAAATCCAGACCTCCATGGGTTGATAAATTGGATTTCCATTGATTATTTTTGTGTGATTTTGTTGTCAGCACATTCAACTATGTAAAGAAAAAAGTATTTAATAAGATTATTTCTTTCATTCAGATCTAGGATGTGTTGTTTAAGTGTTCCCTTTATTTTTTGGAGCAGTATATATAATGGAGGTAAAAAGAATAGGTGGAAGAGTTAAATGGGACACAGATCTGAGAGGTGGAGAGAGAAGGGGATGTAGAGGAAGAAGGGGTGAGGAGGTAGAGAGAGAAGGGAGAAGGAGGAGGAGGTGATCGCCAGCCAGGTTAGCAGACCATGGGGTTAGGGGAGAAGATCAGGCCAGGGGGTTAAGGGAGGAGCTAGAGAGGAGATCCAGCCAGGGGGTTAAGGGAGGAGGTAGAGAGGAGATCAGACCAGGGGGTTAAGGGAGGAGGTAGAAAGGAGATCAGGCCAGGGGGTCAGGGGAGGAGATCAAGCCACAAGGTTAGGGGAGGAGGTAGTGAGGAGATCAGGCCAGGGGATCAGGGGAGGAGACCAAGCCACAGGGTTAGGGGAGGAGGTAGAGAGGAGATCAGGTCAGGGGGTTAGGGGAGGAGATCAAGCCACGGGGTTAGGGGAGGAGGTAGAGAGGAGATCAGGCCAGGGGGTTAGGGGAGGAGGTAGAGAGGAGATCAGGCCAGGGGGTCAGGGGAGGAGGTAGAGAGGAAATCAGGCCAGGGAGTCTGGGTCTGGTACGATACGTCATTTTTCCTCCGGGATTAGAATTCTGGCTGGTAAAAATAGAAGGTGTATTTTTATCCCCTCTTTCCCCTCATCCCCTCGTTTCTGAACAGTATTAATTACATCCCATCCATTTAGCCTAATAATACCATTATTAATGCCTTTATTAAAAGGGCCTGCCGCACTCACTGCCTCTGCTGCTCTGCTCTGAGCCACAGTGCAAGGGGCCACACACATACGAATGTATGCCAACACACATGCCCCCCCCCCCCACACACACACACACACACACACACACACACACACACACACACACACACACACACACACACACACACACACACACACACACACACACACACACACACACACTTGTATTATCAGACAGACACACAAACATGTATGCTGCCACTCAGCCCAGCAGGGTACACAATCCCACTGTGGAGCATCAGGAAGAGAAAAGAGAGAGCAACAGGATCTTCAATTATACTGTTCTTGTGAAGGTTGTTCTTTTAGAAAGAAGAAAAACAGGGTGAAGGAAGGTGTGAGAGGAAGGAAGAGGGTTAGTGGGAGAGATAATAGAACAATGGATACAATAAAATAAGGTGTGTGTGTGTGTGTGTGTGTGTGTGTGTGTGTGTGTGTGTGTGTGTGTGTGTGTGTGTGTGTGTGTGTGTGTGTGTGTGTGTGTGTGTGTGTGTGTGTGTGTGTGTGTGTGTGTGTGTGTGTGTGTGTGTGTGTGTGTAGGCTCCTCAGCGGAGGAAGTGGTGAACGATTCTACACAGTGAATAGCATACAAATAAAAACAGTGAAACATTACACTTTTTAGTAAAACTATACTAAATATATTAAAGTCACCAAATAAATTATTAAAACACACCGTTTTGCAATGGTGGTCTACAGTTGCCTCAGCAGCACTCTGTAGGGTAGCACCATGGTGTAGCCGGAGGACAACTAGCTTCCATCCTCCTCTGTGTATATTAATTTCAACACAAAAACTCATGGCTCTCACCCTATTCCATAGACTTCCATAGTAATTGTAACTGTGGTGGCGATTCCCTATGAAAAGCCACTGGCACAGGAGAGAGCTGTCCATAACACGTCCACAAAAATCAGCTTACCGAACATCACTCTTTTTGGGTGAAGTTCCCATTTATCCCATATAAAAATATATAAATAACTCCAAAACACATATTCCTGTAGAAAAGGTGCAGAGAGATGCATTCTATAAGCTGTATCTGTGATATGGTAACAACTGTATGTGCTCTCCTCTCACCTGTGATAACCCTTCCTGGTCACATGTGCTACTTATACACACACACACACACACACACACACACACACACACACACACACACACACACACACACACACACACACACACACACACACACACACACACACGTGACCAGTGACCCATGACCCCAACATATAGTGCCCTCTAGTGTACAAAACAAGTAAAATGAATCCGACAGACAACACATACACAACACATAAACAGGCCAAAATGGCTCCTACACACTGGCCCCTAATTGTTCTCTGACTATTATTACAAATGCAAAAAAGGAGCCAACAGTGTGTGTGTGAATGTGTCTTCATGGAGGGATCTTCAGGGCCAGAGGTTGCAAGCACTTAGCCCCAGCTCAGCCTATAACAAGGTAAGCTCTGTAGTAGCTTATCCCCAGCTCAGCCTATAACAAGGTAAGCTCTGTAGTAGCTTAGCCGCAGCTCAGCCTATAACAAGGTAAGCTCTGTAGTAGCTTAGCCGCAGCTCAGCCTATAACAAGGTAAGCTTTATAGTATCTTAGCCGCAGCTCAGCCTATAACAAGGTAAGCTCTGTAGTAGCTTAGCCCCAGCTCTGTAGTAGCTTAGCCCCAGCTCTGTAGTAGCTTAGCCCCAGCTCAGCCTATAGCAAGGTTAGGTGTGTAGTAGCTTGACGGGTCGTACGAGGCAGCATCCTGTAGCACCCATTTTGCCATTCCTGCGTGTCTCACATGTAGATGGGGTGGGCAGTAACAGCAGGGCAGACAATCTGTCCTGGGTTGTCACCACATTCTCCTAAGGGACCGCCAAAGACCCACACCAATTGGGTCACAGCGGTGTAGGATCCATCTCCAACACTGTCGTCATCAGCAGGGGAGATGGCCTGTGGAGCGTCACTGCCAATCAGGGACTCCACGGCGGCCCCAATACGACCCTTCTGTACAAAGGCAGACTGCCCCTGTTTCACACAGTCCACAATTGGAGTCTTTTAAAATGATTTTCATATCTGTCCATTTCTTAAAATGTTCTGCAAATATCTTCAGCGATCATTTAACAGAGCAGTTGCTCCGGGAGAGAATGTTGTTTCTCCACATCCTTTACAACCCATCTTCATCTCACCCAGTCCATTCACCGGAATGTTTATTCAATGGCATGACTTCACTCTTTGCCTTTTCACCAATGCTAAGTTAATACAGAGGCCAATACTCTGTTCTAATGTTCATAAAAGAAGAACCAACATATTGGATAGAATTTCCCTGTGAAACTGACTCCAATTCTTATTCCGCCACACAATTTTCAAAACAATGTTCAACTCGCATCGCGTAGCACAAGAGCGAAGCATGCGCAATGGTGTGGCAGATTTGGCTCTTGGATTCTTCTCGTTTCTCCGGGAAATGTTTGCCACAATCCTTGTTCGTTGTCACAGGCATAGCGCGAATGATTCCAATAATGATCCATTAGTCCAATTTTCAACGAGAGTTAAGTTCTTACTTTTGTGGTGGCGATTCCCTATGAAAAGCCACTGGCACAGGAGAGAGCTGTCCATAACACGTCCACGAAAATCAGCTTTCCAAACATCACTCTTTTTGGGTGAAGTTCCCATTTATCCCATATAAAAATATATAAATAACTCCAAAACACATATTCCTGTAGAAAAGGTGCAGAGAGATGCATTCTATAAGCTGTATCTGTGATATGGTAACAACTGTATGTGCTCTCCTCTCACCTGTGATAACCCTTCCTGGTCACCTGTGCTACTTATATACACACACGTGACCAGTGACCCATGACCCCAACATACAGTGCCCTTAGTGTACAAAACAAGTAACCCTTGATCGACAACATATACACAGCACATAATGTACGCTGACTGTGACGGTAGCTAATATGGTAACAATGATGTAGGTTGTGTAGTAGTTATGGACATTCCAAGTCTTTTCCGTGAGCCGTCTCATTTGGCTCTTTTCACGTAAAAGATCTGTCTCATTTGGCTCTATTCACGTAAAAGATCTTTCTCATTTTGCTCCATTCAAGTAAAAGATCTGTCTCATTTTGCTCCATTCATGTAAAAGATCTGTCTCATTTGGCTGCATTCATGTAAAAGATCTGTCTCATTTTGCTCCATTCATGTAAAAGATCTGTCTCATTTGGCTGCATTCACATAAAAGAGCTTACTCATTTGGCTCCCAAACAGCTCTTTGTTCTAAATGCTTAAACATCTATAGACTACCATTATGTCAGATGTATGGCTGCTATGAAAGTGAACTGTGTGTACGGGTGATCAGGGGTGTATTCATTCCACCGATTCTGTTGCAAAATGTTTCTTAAACGGAAGCAAACAGAACGAAAAAGAGGCATGGACCTACCTGCATTTGACCAATATAAACTTTTCTTACTAATGTTTACTAACTAATGATTCGGGCAGGTACTGTAGCGTTCTCCTGGCATCCGCCAAACCCAGATTCGTCCGTCGGACTGCCAGAGGGTGATGCGTGATTCATCACTCCAGAGAACGCGTTTCCACTGCTCCAGAGTCCAATGGCGGCGAGCTTTACACCACTCCAGCCGACGCTTGGCATTGCACATGGTGATCTTAGTAGGCTAGGCAACCTCATGACAGGTATAGGGCAAATTAGAGTATCATGCAGTAGCCTAAACCTATTGATGTTACATTGAGCTGGGTGAATGGAATACAAATGACAGTCATCCAATATGCTGTAATAGAAATAATAATAATCGAAAATCGTCCTCCCTAAATCTTAAATGGCACCGACTGGCACTGGTGTGTGTGTGTGTGGGTGTGTGTGTGGGTGTGTGTGTGTAGGCCGTAATGGTCCAGTTAGTGCTGCTGGTCCAGATGGTCTGAAGGAGGACAGCAAACAGCATGGACCACTTATCACCATGCGGCCTAACACGACACACATGCACACACGCACGCACGCACACACAACTGTGAGAAACCAACAGCACTAACACCAAATGACTCTTCTATTTCTCCATCTCTCCTTCACGCTGTCATTCATTAGCTGTTTATCTCTGCATCCATTCTCTCAATCGTCATCTATTTCTCTCTTTCAGCATCTTTCTAACTCTCCTTCACGCTCCCTCCATTTATCCATCCTTTTCTCCCTCCACCAACCTGTATTTGGTTTCAGTAATAACCCCTGTGGATTCACAGCCTGTTGAACAGACGAGGCACACAAAGCACCATGCTAAGCACTAATTACACCCCCCCTACTCTCTCTTTCTCTCTCTCTGTCTGTCTCTCTCTCTCTCTCCCCCCTCTTTCTCTCTCCCCCTCTTTCTCTCTCTCCCCCTCTTTCTCTCTTCTTCCCTCTCTCTCTCTGCCCCCCTCTCTCTCTCCCCCCTCTCTCTCTCTCTCCCCCCCTCTCCCTCCCTCCCTCTCAATGACGCAAGCATTTTATCCTGGAAATGATATGTCCTCCCACAACGTAGAACTATTCAGGGTTGACTTTTTCCATCTATAATAAGTGTAACCTAGCTGCATTGCATTAGTAGCCGATTGTACTGTGCATACCAGGATAGGGATAGATGAGGTGTTCCTGCAGTTCATATATCTTTGCTTCCACCTAAAGGCCATTTGGAGAACTTCTACCATGGAAACAGGTGGGTTAGTATGGGGAGGCTACATAGGTCTATGATAGTGCCAAAGTGTACAATTCTACCAATCAGAACACTTTTTATGTTTTTTTGCAGAACCCTAGTTCTAACCCCTGACCCCAACATTCTTATCGATATACAGTTTCACTGAGTTAGCTTGCCTTAAGTGACTGATGCAATTATGCAAATGTTGAGAATCGTTTAAGAGAGAGAGAGAGAGAGAGAGAGAGAGAGAGAGAGAGAGAGAGAGAGAGAGAGAGAGAGAGAGAGAGAGAGAGAGAGAGAGAGAGAGAGAGAGAGAGAGAGAGAGAGAGAGAGAGAGAGAGAGAGAGAGAGAGAGAGGCTGGCTCCTAGGCCTGTATGCTTACCATGCTTTTTCACAGTGCCTTAATAATTTAGCCCAGCTTACCATACAGTGCCAGCCTCCCCAATGGCCAGGAGCCCTTTCCATTTCATATCCCGTGCAGAAAGAGTATCAATTCCACTCACTATAAATGATGTATGAGGCATGAATTGAAAGCAGTGCATTTTCCATTACAGGGATTGTGCAGGGTATCTCCCTCTGTGTCTACTGCACAGTACTGGGGGTCTGAATAGAGTGACAGCAGGAGAGACAGGGACAAATGTGTGTGTCAGAAAGAGGCAGCAGGGAAATTGTGTATGTGTGTGTGTGCACGTGTGTGTGTGTGCGAGCCTGCAGGTTTCGCATGCCTGCTGTTGTGTTGACATAGTGTTGGCGATAGATGAAAAGGCGTGAAATGTGGTTGTCTGATCACAGTTCCCATCTCTGTTGTCACTATGGGACTTTCACATTAAAACTCCGGTGATTGCATTTTCTGATAGCAACACCCATTCCACTTCCACTCCCTGTCACAGCAGAGGATGTGTGACAAAGGGAGACCATCAGCACTCGGACGGAACACAGATGAAAAAAAACCTCCCCATGCGCGCGCAGACACACACACACACACACACACACACACACACACACACACACACACACACACACACACCACACACACACACACACACACACACACACACACACACAGCTCATAGATTCTAGATCTCTGGAGGCGAGACTCACTGCGCTCTGGTTCTCCAGAGAGGCACCAGCTCTCTCTGTGAATGGAGGCTTCCGTTCCACTCTTCAGTTCATTTCATTCAACCAATAAAACAACTGCATCATTAGTGAGTCAACCAATCAACTAATGAATCAACCAATGAATTGATCAAAGATTGATCGTACCACTGGACTATGGCTGAAACCAACACACAGGGTGATGCTGCACAGTGTAACAACACACCATACAGTAAAGCAACGCAGCTTAGTGCAGTTCAAAACATTGTGTAATGTACTAAACATGACTCAGGCTGTGATATCATTGACAGTGCAGGGTAATAGTCCTGAACGCAGCTCCTTTACTACCTGCCTCTGGCCCAGCTGAAGGTTTAACTCCCACTGGTCTGTAATGACAACGTGATTACGCTGGATCAGGGGGTCCATTAGAGTCCCACAGTGGTAATATTGCCCTCAGACAGAGAGGCGACATTCCTCTAGTCAGTATATTTACGGAGGAAGTACAGGAAAAAGCTCTGTATGATGCTACAGTTTTCCTAAGGACCATAAGAAAATCAGGTAACACTTTACATTGAGGTATATTTTACCTCAGTGTTTCCCAACCCTTGTCCTCCAGTACCCCCAATAGTACACATGCTTATTGTAACCCTGGACAAGCACACCTGATTCAACTTGTCAACTAATCATCAAGCCCTTAATGAGCTGAACGAGGTGTGTTTATCCAGGGCTACAACAAAACTGTGTACTGTTGGGGTTACTGGAGGACCAGGGTTGGGAAACACTGTTTTAACTGAGTGATTTCACCAACCATCTGTAGTAGCCCATTATCACCAGCAAGTGGTACTGTTGTACAGATATACAAAATGCTAAAACACTAATATAATAATACATGACATTTAGCAGGCACTTTTATCCAATGTGACTTACAGTCATGTGTGCTTACATTACACGTATGGGCGGTCCTGGGAATTGAACCCACTACTCTGGCATTACAAGTGCCATGCTCTACCAACTGAGCTACAGAGGACCACCTTTGGTTACAACTAAATATACTAAATTGCTTTGGGCATCATTTTTTGAACGCAAACAAAAATACACCCACGCAAACACACACTTTAAATTAAGACACAAGACAACACATTTTTGGCTTTCAATGGAAAGTTAGCAGTTAAACGTTTTATTATGCCTGCACATCCGTACCAAACAGAAGGTTAGTATATCAAACAATTAAGAGTTTTTTCTGTTCATTTTCATACATATAAAATCACTATAAAATGTCACTCTATGATACTGTTCCACTGTAACATCTCTCTGTGGACTTCTCAATTAAACATTCACACGATAAACCGATTGCTATGCCGTGCTCTCTTCCTCAGTACAAAATTCTTGGCCAACCACATCTCTGTGTCCATGGTTACTCCCGAAATGACACAGGAAGGCCCAGTAGGAGGGAGAATAGTTTCTAAGATCGACTGAAACCTTCTCCTTTGAAACAATATAAGACCATTTTCTGTCAAAGAAAATAAAAGGACTGAATAAATAAAGGTAAATAACTCTGTCTGTCTGTCTGTCTGTCTGTCTGTCTGTCTGTCTGTCTGTCTGTCTGTCTGTCTGTCTGTCTGTCTGTCTGTCTGTCTGTCTGTCTGTCTGTCTGTCTGTCTGTCTGTCTGTCTGTCTGTCTGTGACCCAGGCAGTGACATCACAGCCATCTTCTCTCATGTAAGGCAGCCATTTTGACCAGGCCAGTACAGGCAGTGTAGGACACCTTTGGAGGACAAGCTAAAAGGCACATGGTGGTGACTGCATACTGTGTTTGTGCTCTGAAAATACTAACATAGGCCGATACAGACAGAAAACATGATTTTACTTTTGACTTCCCTTTGTACATTCTCTCTCAATGAAAGTAAACAGCAACAGGGTGCCTAGTTGGTGGGTGGTGCGTAGAAAATAGGGGCGGGGCGCATACATAGGAGAATTGGCACCTCAGATCTTTGTGATGTCACCTGGATAAGTTATCAGAGTAATTTGGCACAATGCATGATGGGTCAATTAATTCCCCCCCTGGACAGACGGAAAAAGTCTTTGCATCTTTAGTGTGTCTGTGGGGGTGTTGGACTAGTCCATTCTGGGATACAGCAGGGGGTTGTACAAGGGATGGATGAGTCCATTTTAGGGGACGGTGACATGGAAGGGGCTGCCGGGGACATTTTCATCCCCCCATTTGACGATGAGGATGTAGTTGCCCTGTTCTTTGACGGTGTAGGTGACGTTGTACATCCTGTTGCCCAGGTGTTTAACGTAGACCTCTTCACACGGGGTCTTGGGGCCGTGTACCCCCACCATCAACATGTTAGTTCCTATAGGGGATGAAATACGGCAATATTAAGTATTTGTGTGAGTGTATGTGTATGTGCGCAAAAACATTATATGTGGGTGCATTTGTACACGTGTGTATCTGCGTGTGTGTCTGCACGTGTGCGCACCTGTGTGTATGACCATCGTCTCTCACCTGCTTTGCTGCAGTCCACTGTGAAGGTGTTCTTCTGCCCTACAAAGGCCTTTGATAGGCCGGCGCCCCGGGAGACCACCTTACTGGCATCCGAAGAGAACTTAGGGCCATAGGCCACGCCCATCGACGACGATGACGTCTTGGTTACTGTCTCCACAAGAACGGACGAGGTTTCATGTAGACTGTGACCACCAGAGAGACGAGCACCTAGAGAGAGAGAGAGTGAGAGGAAGAGAGAGCGAGAGAGAGAGAAAGAGAGAGAGAGAGAGAGATAGAAGAGGGAGAGAGAGAGTGGGGTTGCGTAAGATCTATAATCACATCTGGCGTGTTGCATAATCTCTCCTCATATAAAATATAAACACACACAGCTTAGGAGCCCTGTGGAAAAATACATAATGTCTAATATAATAGGAGGGTGTAGAGGCTAGGGACTCTTCCAACTCATTACACCAAGCCTCCACAAGGTCTGAGGAGTCTTTAGTAGACCAGTACACACACACACACACACACACACACACACACACACACACACACACACACACACACACTTGCCATCTCTCCATCAACACATTCTAGACTCAACACTCAAACGTTAGTGTCTGGGTAGCGTTGCTCTATAGAGGACTTACCTGTGACTTTAGCCTTGAAGGGGCTGCCTACGATGTGGGATGGTCCTCCGTATTTGATGGTGATGAGATAGCTTCCGGGGGCCATGGGTGTGTAGGTGACCTTGTAACCCTCGGGACAATCTTGACAGTCCATCTTGACCTTGGACGGCCCATCGATGGTCACTGACAGAGCACCCGACCCCGCATTACACGTGTTCACTACAAAATCTGACGCCGCGCCTACAGGAGGGGAAAGAGATGGACAGGGAAAACATCCAATCAGAGGTGAGTTAGAAGAGACATGTGAGCCAATTTATACATTTTGTGTATTTTTCCTTACAGTAGTCTATAGGCCTTCTTTGGGTATTTGAAATGACCAAATTACTGAACTGTGTTAAAATTCTAATAAACACATACTGTATTTGTCTACCTTATTGTATGTGTTTGTGTGTGTAGGACACAATGTTCCTCGTACCTGTGGTTCCTCCTTCCAGCCCAGGTCCGAAGGCAGACACCATTCCCGGGTCTCCGACCTGTCCAATCTCTCCCACGCGGATCTTAAAGGGACTTCCGGGAATGTGGCTCCCATTGAAACGCACTTCGATGGAGTGGACTCCGTTCTCCCTCGGGATAAACCGGATGGCGTGCTGGTCTGCAGGGGATTGGCCGACATGTTTCAATATTCACAATTTACTTACGGAACCTTTCATTTAGCAAGACATGCAATTGAGATGAACTTCTTTATAATGTAGGATGAGCACCTGGTGCTTTGGTTGTACAAGCCCTCTACTGTAAAACACTACGACTGCATACACTGCTGGTTCTTGACTTGATGTATTTTCTTAATTATCAAAGGAACTGAATCAATCTGGTGGAAAATGCAGTATCTTGGATATTTTCTGTACTGTATAGTTGTGAGTTGTTGTATTGTCAGTTTGTTCAGTGCTATGTCTTACCGCTGTCCAGCTCAGTAACGTAACACTCCTCAACAGCTCCGGATGGGGTGTGAACCTTAGCATCTACCAACCCCCTCGCCCCGTTCAACTGCACCGCGAACGACGCCTCCTGGCCCACCTTCAACCCCATCTCCTTCAATCGCAAAAGTTAAGGTCAATGATCTAATAAGCCCCATGTGGTCAGACTGATGACAGGGTGTGGGGTAACACATTTCCTCTAAAGCAGAAGCAGCTAATAATAATAATTATCCAACCATCTCACCCCCCAACTTAAACACACACACACACACACAGCCTGCATATATATTTTAGAGTGGCCTGCCAAATCTATCCACTAATAAAACTATTCATAGCTAATCTAAATTCAGTTACAACTCAAATATAGATGACGTTCCACCTCTGGTTTAAATCTAAGAAGAGGTTATGACAGGTGTGTCTATTCATATAGCAGAGAACTCTGCCCTCTGTATAATACCATTCCAGTCCTCGCTAATAATGACAGACATCAGAATATGGTCTGAATTTGCCAAGAAACTGAATATCTTGTACAACGCTGTGTACTACTCACAGAACAGAACAGCACAAACTGGCACTAACCAGAATAGAAAGAGGAGTGGGAGGCCCCGGTGCACAACTGAGCAAGAGGACAAGTACATTAGAGTGTCTAGTTAGAGAAACAGACGCCTCAAAAGTCCTCCACTAGCAGCTACATTAAATAGTACCCGCAAAACACCAGTCTCAACGTCAACAGTGAAGAGGCGACTCCGGGATGCTGGCCTTCTAGGCAGAGTTGCAAAGAAAAAGCCATATCTCAGACCGGCCAATAAAAAGAAAAGATTAAGCTGGGCAAAAGAACACAGACGCTGGACAGAGGAACTCGGCCTAGAAGGCCAGCATCCCGGAGTCGCCTCTTCACTGTAGACGTTGAGACTGGTGTTTTGCGGGTACTATTTAATGAAGCTGCCAGTTGAGGACTTGTGAGGCGTCTGTTTCTCAAACTAGACATTCTAATGTACTTGTCCTCTTGCACAGTTGTGCACCGGGGCCTCCCACTCCTCTTTATATTCTGCTTAGAGACAGTTTGTGCTGTTCTGTGAAGGGAGTAGTACACAGCGTTGTACAAGATCTTCAGTTTCTTGGCATTTAATCGCATAGAATAGCCTTCATTTCTCAGAACAAGAATAGACTGACAAGTTTCAGAAGAAAGGTATTTGTTTCTGGCCATTTTGAGCCTGTAATGAAATCCACAAATGCTGATGCTCCAAATAGTCATCTAGACTAAAGAAGGCCAGTTTTATTGCTTCTTTAATCAGTACAACAGTTTTCAGCTGCGCTAACATAATTGCAAAAGGGTTTTCTAATGATCAATTAGCCTTTTAAAATGATAAACTGATAGCTAATGATAGCTAACACAACGTGCCATTGGAACACAGGAGTGATGGTTGCTGATAATGGGCCTCTCTACGCCTATGTAGATATTCCATTAAAAATCAGCCTTTTCCAGCTACAATAGTCATTTACAACATTAACAATGTCTACACTGTATTTCTGATCAACTTGATGTTATTTTAATGCAAGGACATTTCTTAAGTTACCCCAAACTTTTGAAAGGTAGTGTATATGTGTGTGTCTCTGTGTGTGTGTCTCTGTGTGTGTGTGTGTGTGTGTGTGTGTGTGTGTGTATATATGTGTGTGTGTGTGTGTGTGTGTGTGTGTGTGGGTGTATATATATATGTGTGTGTGTGTGTGTGTGTGTGTGTGTGTGTGTGTGTGTGTGTGTGAGTGAGTGAGTGAGCGTGTGTGTGTGTGTGTGTGTGTGTGTGTGTGTGTGTGTGTGTGTGTGTGTGTGTGTGTGTGTGTGTGTGTGTGTGTGTGTTCTAACCTGTAGGCTGGTGACTGTAAGGCGGCGTGAGTTATCAGACAGAGTGGCGATGGGGACTATGAAGGGACTGTCTGGGATGTGCTCATCATTAAACTTAATGGACACCTCATAGTCACCTGGGGAGAGAGAGAGAGATAGAAGGCACATAGTCAACCTTGTGATTTTAGGTATAGAATATGTCCAGTATGTTGTTCTGTACGTTAGATGAATTTAGTGTATATAATATGTTGATCTGACCTGGTTCCTGCACCACATAGGCCACGCCGCAGGATCCATCCTTCCTGTCTTCAAAGCTGATCTCTGCCTTACTGGGCCCCTCTACAGCGATGGACAGACCTCCTGCACCAGCCTCTCTGGTCCAGATACTAAACTCAGCTACAGAGGAACACAGACAGTCAGTTATACAGTATATAGAAAAGGGAAAGAAGCATGGAAGTTAGGAACCAATATACATAGGCAGTTAGGAAAGCAAAGGCAAGCTTTTTCAAACAGAAATTTGCATCCTGCAGCACAAACTCCAAAAAGTTATGGGACGCTGTAAAGTCCATGGAGAATAAGAGCACCTCCTTCCAGCTGCCCACTGCACTGAGGCTGGGAAACACTGTCAACACCGATAAATCCACGATAATTGAGAATTTCAATAAACATTTTTCTACAGATGGCCATGCTTTTCCACCTGGCCACCCCTACCCTGGTCAACAGCCCTGCACCCCCCACAGCAACTTGCCCAAGCCTCCCCCATTTCTCCTTCACCCAAATCCAGATAGCTGATGTTCTGAAAGAGCTGCAAAATCTGGAACCCTACAAATAAGCAGGGCTAGACAATCTGGACCCTCTGATCAGCCGAAATTGTTGCAACTCCTATTACTAGCCTGTTCAACCTCTCTTTCGTATCATCTGAGATCCCTAAAGATTGGAAAGATGCCGTGGTCATCCCCCTCTTCAAAGGGGGAGACACTCTAGACCCAAACTGCTACAGACCTATATCTATCCTACCCTGCCTTTCTAAGGTCTTCAAAAGCCAAGTTAACAAACAGATCACTGACCATTTCGAATCCCACCGTACCTTCTCCGCTATAGAATCTGGTTTCCGAGCTGGTCATGGGTGCACCTCAGCCACGCTCAAGGTCCTAAACGATATCATAACCTCCATCGATAAGAGACAATACTGTGCAGCTGTATTCATAGACCTGGCCAAGGCTTTCGACTCTGTCAATCATCACATTCATATTGCCAGACTCAACAGCCTTGGTCTCTCAAATGACTGCCTCGCCTGGTTCACCAACTACTTCTCAGACAGAGTTCAGTGTGTCAAATCGGAGGGCCTGTTGTCCGGACCTCTGGCAGTCTCTATGGGCGTGCCACAGGGTTCAATTCTCAGGCCAACTTTTTTCTCTGTATACATCAATGATGTCGCTCTTGTTGCTGGTGATTCTCTGATCCACCTCTACGCAGACGATACCATTCTGTATACTTCTGGCCCTTCTTTGGACACTGTGTTAACTAACCTCCAGACGAGCTTCAATGCCATAGAACTCTCCTTCCGTGGCCTCCAACTGCTCTTAAATGCAAGTAAAACTAAATGCATGCTCTTCAACCGATCGCTGCCTGCACCTGCCCGCCCATCCAGCATCATTACTCTGGACGGTTCTGAGAATATGTGGACATCTACAAATACCTACGTGTCTGGTTAGACTGTAAACTCTCCTTCCAGACTCACATTAAGCATCTCCAATCCAAAATTAAATCTAGAATCGGCTTCCTATTTCACAACAAAGTATCCTTCACTCATGCTTCATATTCATCGCCAAACCCACTGGCTCCAGGTCATCTATAAGTCTTTGCTAGGTAAAGCCACGCCTTATCTCAGCTCACTGGTCACCATAGCAGCACCCACCCGAAGCACGCGCTCCAGCAGGTATATTTCACTGGTAACCCCCAAAGCCAATTCCTCCTTCGGCCGCCTTTCCTTCCAGCTCTCTGCTGCCAATGACTGGAACGAATTGCAAAAATCACTGAAGCTGGAGACTCATATCTCCCTCACTGAACTTTAAGCACCAGCTGTCAGAGCAGCTCACAGATCACTGCACCTGTATATAGCCCATCTTGTAAATAGCCCATCCAACTACCTCATCCCCATGCTGTTAATTTTTTTTCTCCTTTGCACCCAAGTATCTCTACTTGCACATTCATCTTCTGCACATCTATCACTCCAGTGTTTAATTGCTAAATTGTAATTATTTCGCCACTATGGCGTATTTATTGCCTTACCTCCCTTATCTTACCTCATTTGCACACACTGTATATAGACTTTTTTCTATTGTGTTATTGACTGTATGTTTGTTTATTCCATGTGTAACTCCATGTTGTTGTTTGTGTCGCCCTGCTTTGCTTTATCTTGGCCAGGTCGCAGTTGTAAATGAGAACTTGTTCTCAACTAGCCTACCTGGTTAAATAAAGGTGAAATAAAAAATAAATAAAAAAATATGGATAGTTTCCTTATCTTGATCAAAAGCCCAACATAGCCCTACATTTAGTGACTGACTGAAAAGGCAAGGCTCTCCTATTCAGAAGCTTCATACCAAGCCTATCACTTTCTAAGAGAGCTCTACTGCCCCCCTCAGCCAACCTACCTGCCATTCCTGCCACTCCTCTATCCAGCCCCGTGCCCCCAGCCCGGACCTTGTGTGCTCCTCCCTCTCCCAGGGGCCCCACGGTGAACTGGAAGGGGCTCCCGGGGACGTGCTGGCCCCGGTACTTGACGTTGACTGTGTGGGGCCCCATCTCCTGGGGGATGAAGCGGACGCTGTAGGTGCTGTCCTCGCCGTCGATGATCTCTGCGTCCTCCGTCTTACCCCCCGGACTGGTCACCTGGGCCGTCATCTCCTGGATCCCCTGGTCACCTGGATTGGGAGGAGGGAAAGAAAAAAAAAGAGGGAAAGAGAGTAGGAGGAAAAATAAATATATGGGAGAGGGATGAAGAAAGAGAGAGGAGGAGGAGAGAAGGACACAAGGAGAAGCGCTTCAGACAAACTTCAAAATACTGTTCACTCTTCAAACACTCAGGTTGTCAGTAGGGGCAGTGGAGAATCAGAGAGACTGTATGAGGTTAGTCAGACTGAGATGTGGATTCAGCGTTGTGTGGATCAGTCTCTGGCTCTGTGTGATGTCAGAGTAAAATGGCTGGGTCACAGAGGTGACAGCCATGAACTGCTCAGATTTTCCAGCTCTGCTCTCTCCTTTAAACGCCCTCCTATAAATTCCAATCTGGGACAATGGGAGAAACATGGAGCGACTCCCCAACTCAACACACACGAAGGCACACACATGAATTAATATCCAGACATGTTAACACCAGATCTATAAAATTGACTATTTACATATTTCATTGCATCATGCAATTATTTATATTTTATATTCAACTTAATCAAGCAGTAGTATGACATACATTTGTATTCTAGATGTATTTATTATTCTGGATTAAAACAAAAAAGCCAAATTGGACACTCAACACAAAGCACACACATTCCAAATCAATTAATCGGCATTAGACAGGCCTCACACACCCTCTTGTGTCACACACACACCCTCTTGAGGCTGTCTGGTAGTGGCTGGTATCCCACTGAAGCCTGTGAGACTCTGACTCCCCAGGAACTCTCCAAACACGTCCCTGAAGGGGTCTCCCCCGACCTGGGTACTCTCCTCCACGCGCACCTCCCGCTTGGTCTCCCCCGCCTGTGTCTTACTAATCTCTGTGCGCTCCGTGCGCGTGTACGTGTGACTGCTGCGCGTGAAAGTGCGCGTATGCCGTTCCTGGGCCGACACCATCTGAAACCAATTACCTACAGAGGGTGGAAGGGTGGAAGGGTGGAAGGAGGGAGGGAGGGAAGGAGGAAGAAAGAGCAAGAGATGAAAATAGAACTATGCAGTAGGAAGACCAAGCAAGGCGTCACAACAGTGTGTAATAAAGGCATGTGAAAGCATGTGACTGTGCAAGGAGAGGAAGACAAGAGAAAAGGAGGGATGGTATATAGAAAGGAGGAGAGCCAGTGGGCTTTTTGGAATCCCAATCCTTGACCACACACAGACCATAACGGTTCTCACCTGGTATTTTGAGGTTGAGGTCACAGGTGCTGCCCACAGTAGCAATGGATGGAGCATGTCTCTTCCTAGTGATGCTCTCCTTCACCCTGCCCTCACCACACACCTTCACCGTGAAAGGACTTCCTGTTGGATAGACCAATCACAGCCTGTCAGTCTGTTTAGTCTGTTTAGATAGGAGCTGAATTGTATACAGGCATGTTGTAAGACACCCGAGGCCACCTGAGGCCGCCTGAACTAACCTGGGACGTGCTGGTCGGCGAACTTGATGTTGATGATGTAATTTCCTGGTTCAGTAGGACAGTAGGTCACCTTACAGGTACCATCCTCCACATCCTCACAGTTAATATCCACCTTACTGGGACCCTCGATAGACAGACCCAGACCACCATAACCTGATAGAGAGAAAGGGAGAGAAGAGGGAGGGAGGGAAAGAGAGAGACATGAGAAGAGTAGAGAGAAGATGTCACAGTAGAAGATGAGTGTTGGTTACACCAGCCATATCCACATTGTAATGGGAAATTGTAATTTATGCAGCCATTTTGAGTATTTTTAACAGTAAAATATGTGAAACATTTTACTGCAGCATACTGTAAATGATGGTCCATTGTGGGAACATTTTGTAGGCAGGGAAATTATTGCTGTACCATAACTTGTTTTTACGGTAACTTACTGGCAGCCTGTTACCTGTAATTTACTGTAAAAAAAAGGTACAGTATATTATTGTAATTCCAAAGAAACTTTTGATGAACAGTACATTATTGTAAAGAAAGCACTTACCGCAAAAACAAGTTAAGTGTATTGTAATTCTATCCCACAGAATACAGTATCGTACTGGATTTTTGGAGCGCCAAAAAGCTTTTGACCACTAGTGGGTGCACAGTATTGTTGATTCTGGCTCATTAACATATTTGAGGCGTGCCTTGTTATAGGCTATATTTGTTGCACCCGTTAGTGAAAATGCTGTACTAATTTAACTTGCATGTGGTATTAGTACCCCATCAATTTAAAAGGTATAGGGCACAGATTGGAAAGGCAGTAAGTCTTCAACCTTAAATGGTTGAGCATTTTGCTGTGTCCTTTAGGTCTGTTTTGCCCTGTGGTCACTGCCAGTTTGGAAGTTTTTGTTAAGGCCTCTAGAAATGCAAGTGATATAAAACACCAAATATTAATTGATATGCTGTAAAGAAAAACACATTACCTACGTAGCAGCCAATCTCCTTACACCAATCACATGTAATTACAGTAAAATACTGTCAAATACAAACCCTAATCCCTTCAATGAATTTCATCCATCCATCCATCCATTTATTCATTACGATTACAGTAGCATTTACTTTTTTACAGTATAATACAGTCAATTCTACGGTATTGTACTGTGTGTCATTACACAGTACTTGCTTTGATACAGTATTTAGATAACAGTAGGTGTACTGCAATATGAAATACAATAACTTACTTGCCAATGAGCTGCCTGCAAGTTACTGACAAATTCACGGCAACCCTTTTACAGTGCATACACAGCAAAAACTATTAACTTAAAACTTCTGAACGTCTAAAGTTGAATATTATCTTAACCCTCTACTATGTTCAATAGTAACTTGTCACAATGAATACCAATGAAAACACCCTCACCTGCGTTCCTGGTGTCAACTATGAACTCAGCCACCTCAAAGATGTGTCCCTCCACCAGTCCCTGGCCAAACACCTTGACCTTGCTGGCGTCCCCGATCTCTGACTGGCCCACCATGATCTTGAAGGGGCTGTTGGTCACGTGCGTCCCGTTCTTCTTCACACTCACAACATGTTCCCCCACCTCCTTAGGAGTGAATGAGATACCTAGAGAGGAGGACGGATAGAGGAGAACGCAATCAGGTACATGGAATGACTATATCTGTGCCTCTTTATGGTTCAAACATACAAAAATTTACCCTTGCTGCTATCTTACCAGGTCTCTTTCGACACAAAAAAAAAGAGGTTTACACAACTAACAGTTGTGTTACTGACTAAATAATAGATTCATAAACTTTGGGAGCCGGGCCTGGTGAGTGGCTCACCGATGTGTCGATTGGGCAATCTCTTGAGGAGGCAGGGTTCCTCGTTGCCCGACGGTGCTCTGATGCTCGCTGTCAGGCTGCTCAGGTCTGTCTCTGAGATCTTCAGTGACACGTCTGTTGCCGTGCCGACGTTGAGCTGGGATGTCCTCATAGTGTCATCTCCTACAGGGGAGAGAAGGACAGAAGAGAACAAGAATGAAGGCGAGAAAATGAAAAGCAAATAATGCATTTAATGAATGCTACCTTTGGCTTGCTCTAGCCTTGTTGCATATTACAATCTCTCACACACACACACACACACACACACACACACACACACACACACACACACACACACACACACACACACACACACACACACACACACACACACACACACACACACACACACACACACACACACACACACACACACACACACACACACAGTCATTACCTGTGATCTTGGCAGTGAAGGGGCTGCCGGCGATGTGTTTATTGTCAAACTTGACGATGATGTTGTAGTCTCCTGGTACAGTGGGAAGGTAGGACACAGTACAGGTTCCATCCTTATTATCCTTACAGTTGATCTCTGCCTTAGAGGGACCCTCCACCGCCAGGGACAGACCACCTAGACATGAGAGGAGAGAGAGAGAAAGACAGGAAGAGCAGAAGTGAGGAGAGATGGGGGAATATCGGGGGAGACAGAAGGGGTGAGAGAGGGATGGAGGAAAAACAGACAGGGGAAAGGGATTGAAGACTTTGAGAATTGTTGAATACCATTTTTAATACCATGATAGAATTTGACCATAGCACAGTAGTGTATGGTATAATTTGGTTTAGTTCCTTACCTTCCCCTGCATCCTTGGTGACAATGGTGAAGGTGGCAGGTTTGTTGACCATGCCGTGACTCAGACCAGGACCATAGGCTGTCACATGACCACTGTTAATGGCATCTACATAGAACTGGAGGGGACTTCCTGTGATGGAACAGCAAGAAACGACCAATTATAGATCTACTTTCTGTATTGAATTTGTGTGTGTGTGTGTGTGTTTGTTTATGAGTGTGTGTGTTCCTCTATGCAATATGTACCTGGGATGTGGTTTCCATCATATTTGATGTCCATCTCGTGCAGGCCTTTCTCTGTAGGGGCGTACTTCACTGTGACTGTCCCATCTTTGTTGTCTGTGATGTTAGGACGGGCTGTCTTACCTGAGGGCATACGCACCTCACCTGGAAACACACACACACACACACACACGTACATAGGTAAATTATTATCATTCATATCACAGGAAACACCACACACACACACACACACGTACATAGGTAAATTATTATCATTCATATCACAGGAAACACCACACACACACACACACACAATTGTCAGACATTAGTTAAATCTCACCTGTGATCTCTCCCTTCTGAACGGTGAATGGAATGACCAGGTTGAAGGGGCGGAGCATAGGCTCCATGATATCCCCGGGGGTGACGGGCTCCTCTGTGGCCTATGAAAGGGAAATGATTAAATTAACATTGGCATTCTGGTCTATATCTCTGCTCAGGGACAGTACGAGGGGATGGAGGTGAAAGCACAGCCCAGACACAGGCCCTGACTCTGGGCAGACAGGACAGGCGAGAGTCCAGGCTTTGAAGGCCTGAGCGATATGAAGATAAGCTGAAATAAAAACAGTCAAAGCGATGCGAAAGCGTCTCATGCACACACAACAGACACATAGATGCTCAATGGCTATCGCCATAAAGGAGACAAGCAAAACAGAAATGGAGTGGACATACAATGATTCTTTGCGAGCAGCATCAGAGGACAAGCAACACAGAGGTTTTTGAGATGTGCATGGAAAGTAAAGTAGGAATCATGGCGTTGGGATATGAAGGAGGTGGGTAAGCTGAAGGAGAGGGTGGAGGTGGGGTGGAGGTAAGTGCTGGCAGGGTGGGGTGGGGTGAGGGGGGGTTGGGGTAGGTTTATACCCAGTGAGGGGGGTAGGCCTGGTAGGCCTGGTAGGGCTGTTGTAACTGGAGCTTGTCACACGGTTCCTCTATTATAGGGACGGTATCACTGGCCTGGTGGGGAGGGTAAGTCACACGTTTAGGAAGACTTCATAGAAATCAACGAATTACTCATCATATTTCTATGGGTAGCTTACAAATCACCATGCGTACACGGTTATAGTAATCCTCCAAGGATTATCGTAGGCTCATGTAAGTGGCACACCATGCGCAACTCCTAAGTTATCATAGAACTATGTAATACATTTAAGCAATAAGGCCCGAGGAGGTGTGGTATGTGGCCAATATACCACGGCTAAGGGATATTCTTATGCACGACGCAACACGTAGTGCCTGGACACGTAGAGCCTGGACACGTAGAGCCTGGACACGTAGTGCCTGGACACGTAGTGCCTGGACACGTAGTGCCTGGACACGTAGTGCCTGGACACGTAGAGCCTGGACACGTAGAGCCTGGACACGTAGTGCCTGGACACGTAGTGCCTGGACACGTAGAGCCTGGACACGTAGAGCCTGGACACGTAGAGCCTGGACACGTAGTGCCTGGACACGTAGTGCCTGGACACGTAGTGCCTGGACACGTAGTGCCTGGACACGTAGTGCCTGGACACGTAGTGCCTGGACACGTAGTGCCTGGACACAGCCCTTAACCGTGGTATATTGGCCATATATCACAAACCCCAGAGGAGCCTTATTGCTATTAGAAACTGGTTACCAACGTAAGTAGAGCAGTAAAACAAAAAACTAAAAAGCCTGTGGTATACGGTATGATATACCATGGCTTTCAGCCAATCAGAATTCAGGGCTCAAACCACACAATATGTAATTACTGTTATATGGTATGAGTCAAACCTACTGTATGGGAACCAGCCTAGAGAGCACACAACATCGTGTCACATCATAATGGTACAGAAGACATTCAATGACTGAAACACATTTATGGCAACACTTTGACAAACAAACACCACTTTCCCAACAAATTCAGGTAAGGACTACAGTACCCATGATTCACCGTATCAGAAAGTACTCACCACCACGTGGAAGGGGCTGTTTGGAATGTGTTCTCCTCCAAAGCGGATGGTGATGACGTATTTCCCGGGTTCCGGAGCCGTGTAGTAGATGTCAAAAGTTCCGTCGGAATTCTCCACCACGTCCACGTCTAGCTCCGCCCCATCTGGCGTCGACACCTTACAGGTCACCTTTCCCTTCCCAGCAGCTTTTGCGTCCACGGTGATGACGGTCTCCTCGCCGATCTGGATGGTGGGTCCGAGGCCTGAACCTGTCGAGAATGATTGACATGTAAGGAGACCATACACAACCACTGAAACTATCCCGTCATCACTAACATCAAGTCAATATAATCACATGCTGTACATATACTGATATGCATGCTAGTTTTCAGAAGAATTAGCATGTTTAGGAATGCTCACCCAATCCATGTCCTCCAATGGAAACTGTAAATAGAAAATAAAACCATCATTTATGGTGCCTCATGGGTAAAACCCACTCAAGCTACTTCATCAGAGCAAAGACTATCCAGGCCTTCCTCCATAGAGATATGCAGTATAGATAAAGATATACATTCACATATAGTCCTCTCACTGACCTGTGACCAGACACTTGCTGGCGTCTCCAGTGGGCAGGGCATGGATACGATAGGGTGAGTAGGGAATCTCGTCTCCTCCATACTTGATGGTGATGGTGTAGCGCCCTGCCATGTCTGGTACATAGGACACTGTGTACGTCCCATCTCTGTTGTCACGGATGTTGGCCTTTTTCGGCTTGCCTTCTGGGTCCTACAGGTATAGGGATATGGTATGAGTGTGTGCGTGTGCGTGTGCGTGTGTGCCCTCATGTAAACTGTACATTTTCTATGTATGTCATCTTTTCAACATGATGCTACATATATCTGTGCACAATGCAACAATGGGAATGATTATCTTTGTTTCTGTTTAGGGAAGCGCCATTTTCTACAGTTAGTGGGATAAAGAAAACCACATTAACCAATTAGCCAAACCCAATGGAGGTCAGTCCACACAGACTGGGGAGGAGAGACATTGAGGGGATGGAGAATGTCTTTCATGTGTACTACTGCTTAGGAGAAACGTTCACTTTCGAACATCCAACATCCAAGACATCCCTGTTCCTCCCTGGTCCTCCTCCAGGTTCTTGATGTGTACTGTCCCAGCTCATCACAGCACCACAATTGTTTCAGTGAAGTTTCAGCCAGGGAGTCAAGTTAATCCTTTGTTTTAACTTTGTTTTACACATTGTTTTAACTTTGGTCTACAATCCCTTTTTTTATCTGGTTTACAATCCCTTCCGTCCTCTCTCACAATAAGAAGAGAGGAGAGTGAAAGGAGGCATAGAGATTACAAAATAATCCTCCCAGGGTCCTCAGCAAGTACAAAAGAAGACAAGGGACAAAGGAACGAGGGGACTAGGGAAGAAGGGGACGAAAATGGAACAAGAGGGAGAGGGGAGACGGCAGACAGCGTGAGGGGTGAAAGAGAAGAGGCCAGAAAAAGGAAGAGCAGGCCTTACGGAGCCTTTCTTAAGAATACTGAAGGGAATGGTCCCCTTGACTATATGCTTCTCCCATACTCTCCTGCCCCAGTCCTCCACAAACACTGAGGCCTCGCGCCTGGACCCATCCGGACCCTGCAGACAAGTCAACAGGCAGACACATCACAGCCACAACTCAACCACATCCCAGATCAGGGAGGAGCAGAGAGAAAGGAATGGGTGGAGGGGTGGAGGGGTGGACTTGACATGTTTTAAAAAAAAATTAAACACACAATAAGAAAATAAGGTAGAAATGTCCAAATTGGTAATAAGTATGAATCATAACAGCAAGATTGAAGAGATGTTTATCATCTTAAGACTAAAGAAAAAGAAGTGGAGGTTTTAAATAGGGAGGACAATGGTTGAGCTCACAGTCTATGAGAGTTTCCTGTCTAGAAAAAGGAAGTGACAGAGGAAGAGGTGACTCACCAGTATCTGCACAGTGAGCAGGCCTTCGCCAGCATCGCGGGCATCGATGGTGAACTCCACGGGCAGGCTGGCAGGCACACCCTGGGCATTCAAACCTGGCCCACTGGCACGCACCTTACTGGCATCATGAGCAGGCAATGTCTTGATCTTATATGGACTGCAGAGAGAAAAAAAAACATACTTTGAAAGAAAGGAGTGTCACGACTGAACTATTTATGAAAGATCAAGCAAGACATAAGATTTCAATCTCTCAAGGATTTAAATGTTTCAGTTCAACTGAATTTCCACTTCAAGAAAGGAAAAGAGGATCAAGAGAGAATGACAGAGGGATGAAAACATTGCGTAGTCAGTACAAAGATTTTATGAAAACATCAAAGATGTTTCTCTGTGATCACAGTTTGGTTCCTACTCCTGCTGTCCTGACCTGCGGGGGACCTCCTGGTCAGCGTACTTCACACACACGGTGTACGGGCCGTCCTTGGCCGGGGTGTAGGTCGCTGTGTGTGTTCCGTCTCCATT
Organism: Salmo salar; assembly: GCF_965601325.2. NCBI lineage: Eukaryota > Metazoa > Chordata > Actinopteri > Salmoniformes > Salmonidae > Salmo > Salmo salar. The sequence continues at coordinate 46,964,238 of NC_138297.1, forward strand.
ATCTGTGATGTTCACTGGCTCGGCCACTCCTGAGGCAGGAAGTAATTAAATATTGATCACAGTCTCAAACCTTAAAACTTCACAGCCAACAAAAGCTATTTGGTGTGTGCGGAGGGAGAGGGGTGTCTGTGTGTGTGTCTCTCTCTTTCTCTCTCCTCTTACCAGTAGGTCCGTACAGCACCACTCCCAGAGGGGCGAGGCCAGCCTTGCTGGTGTCCACAGTGAAGGTCTGAGGAACATGGGCTCTGACTCCACTACCCAGCCCTGGGCCTGAACACCTCACCTTACTTGGGTCCACCAGCTCTCTCACTGGCACACGGAAAGGACTCCCTGCAACACACACACACACAGACAGGATGGAATTGCACACGTGTAGGTATACAGGTCAAGTGTACATTGATGAGTATTCATTTGTTTATGTACCTCTTTGAAAGCCCTGACAAAGCAAAACATTCTCATTACATACTTGCAGTGTGTTAAACAGGCCCTGACAAGATATTCGAGTGACCGCTCTAACAATGGAAATACATGTCCTCAAAGATGGAAAGTAGGCAAGGGAAGATGAGATCAGATGGGACCATTCTAGCCAATGAGAGGGCAGATCTGCATGTTTACAACAGGCCATAGAAATTTTAAGAAAATCATAGTTCCAATAATTGCTTCTAATAAAACAGATGTATGTCCTTGAACCGACTATTTTAAATTGCACACAGAAGAAGTTATAAGGGTAATTTAGTTGCTAAAGGCAGCCTCCAGTAGCCCGGCCGGCCTTCAACTTGAGTTACTCAATGAGGGGGGAGCACTGAGTTAGCATGCAACGTCACTGTCACAACTTCCGCCGGAGTCGGTCCCTCTCCTTGTTCGAGCGGTGTTCGGCGGTCGACGTCACCGGCCTTCCAGCCATCACCGATCCACTTTTCATTTTCCATTTGTTTTGTCTTTGGTTTTTACACACCTGGTTTCAATTCCCCCATTTACATGTTCATTATTTAAACCTCTGGTTTCCCCCATGTTTGTGTGCGTGTTTGTTTTATTGTAAGGCTGTATCTGACGGCTGGTATATTGTTACCGGGTTTTGTTATTACGCCCGTTTATTTTGTGGTACCGGTATTTTTCCAGCACCATAGTATTGTGTTTATACTGGTGTTTTCTTGAATTAAATACCTTGTCCACGCATCTCAGCTCTCTTGCGCCTGACTCCTTTCACCAGTTACCCACAGCCTTGACAGTCACTTCCTTGAGTAGCTCAAACTGCTCATGTTATGTCTCCATGAGACGTAATTTTAACGGACTTAATTTGGCTTCCAAGCACTATTGAGTCTTCACATAGGAATGAATGGTGTCACGTGATCAATGTTTTTGTCCATTCATATATACAGTCATTGGGAAGCTCTCAATGGCAATGTCCATGCTAAAACGGGTTATATGAGTCCTCTATCTCTATGACATGCATAACTCCGATAAACATTTTTTTTCAGAGTTGCCAAAATGCCACGTGCGTCCACTTATATCAATGCATTCGTGACAAGCTAGCCATTACGAAACTTCTATTCAATCAAATAACCCTAACCTAGCAAATTAGCGATTAAACTCTCTCATTGACCTCCATACAAAAATTCCTCACTTCGTTGGCTTATTTTCATGGACAGATTTTGGGCAGAGTAAACATCTCGCTTCACTTCATCCTCTCTGACCAAGCAAAACATTCTCATTCCATACTTATAGCATGTGGTATATACAGGTCTAGTGTACATCGATACACATACCTTTTTGAAAGCCAAGACCAATCAAAACATCTTCCATAACACTAACAACACTCTTTATCAACCAATCAAGAATAGTTTAAATTCTTTCCAACAGGAAGTGAACGGGCTCTCAGAAGAAGTGACATCATAAAGTACCTGGGATGGGCAAGCCTCCGAAGGTAATGTTGACGTCATAGTCTCCCGGGGTGAAGGGGATGTACTCTACACTGCAGCTGCCATCTTTATTGTCCTTACAGGACATCTTAGCCTCTGATGGACCCTCGATGGCCAGGCCCAGACCCCCTGTACCAGCACCCCTGGGAGGGAGGGAGGGGGACAGAAAGAGAGAGGGATGGTGAAGAGGGAGGAGAGAAGAATGTTTTACCTAAATGCTGAATTGAAACAAACCAGTATCTCATAACTGAGAAAAACAATTGCCACACCATTTAACCTTTCTCACCCTACTTACACCCCATTTCAGCCATGTAATTTTCACTCCAGTTTGTGCCCAGTGTGTACCCCCTGAACAGAGTGACAAAGGGATGCAGTGGTGCTCTCTGATGGAAGCCTTATGTTCCACATGGTAAGGATGATGATTATATAAGTAAGTTAGTGTGTGTACCTGGTTTCCACGGTGAAGCGGTTGGGTTTGTTGACCAGGCCCTCCTCCAGACCAGGACCGTAGGCTCTGACACGGCTGGGGTCACAACCCTCCATTACCGGAACACGGAACGGACTGTTAGGCACCGCCACATCATCATACAGCACCTCAATCAGATGCATCCCTGAACACACACACACACACACACACACACACACACACACACACACACACAGGGAGAGAACACACACAGTAAGACAGTACACACACACACACACACACAAAAGCACATTTGACTACTTTCTTTTGAAAGCAGTGTGACCTCCAAAAAAAACAATCTCAACTACGAATCACTGTGGCCATCGCTAGAGGAATACTGATTAGATTACTAAGCTGCTACAAAAACTGTGTGTGTGTGTGACCTTCATTATGAAAAGTCTATGTCAAAGAGGCTGCCACAAGGTTGTGTATTTCTGTCCCCCAATCCAGCGGGCTGAGGCCTGGACGTAACAGACATCCCCTATTAGTGGGAAACCATCTGCCTTCCCTCTATAGTCAGTCACCGGCTACTAATACCTCTCTCCCCCTCCCCCTCCCCCTCTCCCTCGCTCTCCTCCCTCTCTCTCTCTCCCCTCTCTCTCTCTCCCCTCTCTACCTTATCCTCCCTCTTTCTGTTCTGTGTGTCTCTCTGATCTTCGCTCTCCCTTTTCCAAGTAATCTCAAAGTGTGTGCTCTCTTTCCCCGTTGTGTCCTCAACAACCTGGGCCTATATATACACACACATCAACCCCCTCCCACTTCTCAATAACTCACAACTTTTCACAAATGATATCACAGTACGAGTGCTGATCTACGATCAGATCCCCTCCAAACTGATCCTATAGCAGTGCTCCTACTCATAGCCACTCGGTGAATATGGGCCAAGGGGCCTACACTGGGAGAAATCACACTGCTTCCTGGCAGGCTAGAGTATGTTAAAGTCATGAAGGGCAGAACAGCTGAGCTCGGCTCTTTTCCCCATGGCTAAAGGGGAGGGAAAACAGTTAGTTTTATGAAAGCCACAAGGTTTATTTTTGGGGAATTACGACGTGCTGGAAAAACATTCATAAAACAAGGTGAGCACCAAGGCTACCCAGACTCCCTCACTTCAGGCCTCAGAGGGGCTATAAGTCAATCAGATATGTGTACTGAGGCGGCTCAGGGCTCATTCGGGTACAATAACATCCAAGGCAATCTAATGACTTTCCTATGAGTTTTGATGTTATGTATGGTAGATAATACATTGTGCCTGATATTCTGCTCCATCATAATGTCCTCTAGATAGAATGTACCTCACACTATTGGTGCAGTTGCATGACTCAGCCTTACCATCCTCATAGGCAGTGTATTCCACTCTGTAGGTGCCTTCTCCCTTGTCAGTGATGTAGGCGTCTGTGTTGGCGCCTGAAGGGTTGACGATGCGGGCCTTGACATGGCTGCCCCCGGTCTTGCTCTTGGCACGGGCATCCACGATGAAATGGGTGGTCACCTCCCTCAGGACCCCTGTGGACAACACAGATGCAGTAGGTATGTGGAGCTTGGTTGATTTGTCTGTCTCTCACAGGTGATGTGTCTGTCTGTCTGTCTGTCTTGTCTGTTTGTCTGTCTGTCTGTCTGTCTGTCTGTCTGTCTGTCTGTCTGTCTGTCTGTCTGTCTGTCTGTCTGTCTGTCTGTCTGTCTGTCTGTCTGTCTGCCTGCCTGCCTGCCTGCCTGCCTGCCTGCCTGCCTGCCTGTCTGTCTGTCTGTCTGTCTGTACTTCTGTCTTTGTCCCTTGTTCTCTGATCCACAGGAGGTTGGTGGCACCTTCATTGGGGAGGACGGGCTTGTGATAATGACTGGAGCGGAATCAGTGGAATGGTATCATATACATCAAACACATGGTTTCCAGGTGGTTGATGCCATTCCATTTGCGCCATTCTGGCCATTATTATGAGCCGTCCTCCCCTCAGCAGCCTCCTGCACTCTGATCGCAATTTTTTTCTCTCTATGTGATAGACACACATTTCTCTTTCTCCCCCTTTCTATCTCTAACTTTTCCCTAGGGATCTAAGGTGAGACTAATTCGACAGCAGGTCTGTCTGAGTTAACATAAACCTCCATTGACAGCCGCACGTCTGCGTCTGCAGTACCGATTCCACTGGCTTTAAAAGCCCAGCCAATCACTGCCAATCAGGAACACATCCAGCCAATCACAAAGCAATTACAACCCCTCACTGTCAGACATGGCCAATCAGGATCGTCCAAGTCTAATCAAAGCCAGACAGGGCTGTGCAGGCCAGTAATGTCAGTCAAGCTGTGGTCAGGTTGCTACGGCTAATTGTCAGTTTATTTTCCTTCCTCTACAGACAGAAAGAGGTAAGGGAGGGAGAATAGGATTGGGAGAGAAAGGACAGAGAGAGAGAAAGAAGGAAAGAGAGAAAGAGAGAGATAAATGATCAAATACACAGACCACAAATTTAGCACTGCCACACTCTATTAAGCAGGTTTTGAGTGTAGGCTATTCCCCTGACATCTGGAACCAAGGACTGAAAATGGAGACAAATTTGATCAATTACTGTGGCACTTTGTGTCAACAGAAACCTGCCAAAAATACTCTGCGTCATCATGAACAGCATACTACTACACAATGAGCAAAAATCGAATTTCATTCTTACCAAATTATCGAACTTCAGACAACATGTATACCCTACACACCCTAATTGATAAACTTGTGAATCAAAACAAAACATTTCTCCTGCTTTGTGGATTTCCAAAAAGCCTTTGATTCAATTTGGCATGAAGGCATATTTCTCAAATGAATTGAAAGTGGTGTGGCTAGAAAAACATACTGTATGTCGTCATCAAATCAATGTGCAGAAATAACAAATGTGCAGTCAAAATTGGAAATAAACAGACATTTATTTTCCCAAGGACTCAGAGTGAGACAGGGGAACAACCGGAGCTGAAGTCTATTTAATATATACATTACTGAATAGGCAAAAACACTAGAACAATAAACAGCCCCAGGTCTCACTCAGAAATAAAATACCTCCTGTATACAGATGACATGGTGCTGCTGTCTCCCCACAAAAGAAGGGTTACAGCAGCAACTAGATCATCTGCAACAGTTATGTCAGACCTGGGCCCTGACAGTCAATCTTAAAAAGACAAACATGTTATACGTTCCAGAAAAGATCCAGATGTCAGGGAAACCGATATCCATTTTTACTGGGCTCCACTGATGTAGAACACAAACACCTACACATCATCTGGGACCAGAAATCTGCTCCACAGGAAACTTCAACCTGGCTGTGAATGAACTTAAAGACAAAGCAAGGTGGGCTTTCTATGCAGTTCAAATATCTCTCAAATTAGACATACCAATTAGGATCTGGCTCA
>NC_138297.1:46975000-47015000 GCF_965601325.2 Salmo salar
ACCGTTCAAAAGTTTGGGGTCACTTAGAAATGTTCTTGTTTTTGAAAGAAAAGCCACATTTTTGGTCCATTAAAATAACATAAAATTGATCAGAAATACAGTGTATAGATTGTTAATATTGTAAATGTACTATTGTAGCTGGAAACGGCTGATTTTTTATTGAATATCTACATAGGCGTACAGAGGCCCATTATCAGCAACCATCACTCCTGTGTTCCAATGGCACATTGTGTTAGCTAATCCAAGTATATAATTTTAAAGGCTAATAAATCATTAGAAAACCCTTTTGCAATTATGTTAGCACAGCTGAAAACTGCTGTGCTGATTAAAGAAGCAATAAAACTGGCCTTCTTTAGACCAGCTGAGTATCTAGAGCATCAGCATTTGTGGGTTTGATTACAGGCTCCAATGGTCAGAATCAAAGACCTTTCTTCTGAAACTCATCAGTCTATTCTTGTTCTGAGAAATGAAGGCTAACAGAGGCCCATTATCAGCAACCATGACACCTGTGTTCCAATGGCACGTTGTGTTAGCTAATCCAAGTTTATCATTTTAAAAGGCTAATTGATCATTAGAAAACCTTTTCTTTCAAAAACAAGCACATTTCTAAGTGACCCCAAAATCTTGAACGATAGTATATGTATACAGACTTCTGCAGCCTAAACATTTCAATCACCCTCTTACCAAGGCCTTCCTCCCCATTTTAACCCAAAAACACACCATCCAAAAAGAGGAGCCAGGAAATAACTCATACTTCAAACAATACAGATTTTAACGAGATTGTGAGGAATCTTGGCCTTATGTGATCTCATACCTGTTGCACTGCAGTGTAGCGCATGGTGTAGGAGTAGTCATGGTTACATACCTGTTGCACTGCAATGTAGCGCACGGTGTAGGAGTAGTCATGGTTACATACCTGTTGCCCTGCAGTGTAGTGTACGGTGTAGGAGTAGTCATGGTTACATACCCGTTGCACTGCAGTGTAGCGCACGGTGTAAGAGTAGTCATGGTTACATACCTGTTGCACTGCAGTGTAGCGCACAGTGTAGAAGTAGTCATGGTTACATACCTGTTGCACTGCAGTGTAGAAGTAGTCATGGTTACATACTTGGTGCACTGCAGTGTAGCGCACGGTGTAGGAGTAGTCATGGTTACATACCTGTTGCACTGCAGTGTAGCGCACGGTGTAGGAGTAGTCATGGTTGTCAATGATCTCAAAGTCTCGGACAGCGTCCCCTTTGGCTGCTCCGGTGAAGTGCACTTCAGGCTTGGCCTTGCCCGCTCCCTTGGTGTAGATGGTGAAGTGGGTGGGCTTACCTACCTCCACACCTAGACGTTGTCACACAGAGGGACATTCATGATCAATACAACTGATCTAGTAATCAGTTGCATTATCAGTCATTAGCATAGAATCAAATAAAACACCAGAATTGGACATTGATGTCCATTGTTTTGTGACTCTATAGTCATTATAGCATCATAGTTTACATTATTGTATATGATTTTGATCTATTTGTCATGTCTGCGGCTTGTTGTCATGGTTACTAGAAGTCTCACCTGTCTTGTTGAGTCCGGGTCCCTCCGCCCTCACCTTGTTAGCGTCATGAGAGGGGTCCACCTTGATCCTGAAAGGGCTGATGGGTATTTCCTGTGGCAGGGGTCAAAGTGGGAAGGTCGTTGTTATTGTTTGGTTGCATAATAATGATCTAAAAATTCAAAATGGCAGTGTAGTTTCTCTTTCTCTCACGTGGTCAGCGAACAGCACCATGATGGTGTAGCGTCCGGGGCCGGGGGGCATGTACTTCACTGTGAACGTGTCGTTGTCGTTCTTGATGATGTCAAAGTCGATGTCGGCCTCTGCCGGACCGACCACGCCGGGAGCACACTTGATGCCGATACTGACATCCCCTGAGGAATGGGAATGGGAGTGAAGGGGTCCAGGATTTGGAAGGGGGTAAAAATTGGAGTGGAAAAACAAGTAAGATTGTTTAACATTAAGAAGGCAGATGGCAAGAAAATACTCATCGGTGCTAGAACTCACTCAACAACACTGTCGGCTACAACGTTGAATAGTGAAGACCCTTCTATGTGTTGTATTTCTCTGTTGCATCTCACCTTGTCCTGCCTCGCTGCAGTCCACAGTGAAGTAGGTGGGCTCGTTGGCCTTCAGACCTGACTTCTCCACACCTGGACCATACACCTTCACATTCTCTGGGTGGCTGCCCTCTCCGATGGTCACCTGACACACACACACACACACACACACACACACACACACACACACACACACACACACACACACACACACATACACATACACACACACACACACACACACACACACACACACACACACACACACACACACACAGCAATGAACATACATTACTAGTACCAGAACATTGTACAAAGCTGTATACTATCTTTGCAAATGCACTCTAGAGTCTGAATATGCTATAGAATGCTGTAAGTGATGTATGTATGTACTGTATGTGTATCAACCACAGGGCTCTTCAACCCTGTTCCTGGAGAGCTACCGTCCTGTAGGATTTCATTCCAACCCTAATCTAGCGCACCTGCTTATAATAATTAGCTGGTTGATAAGCTAAATCAGGATATTTACAACTGGGGTTGGAATGAAAACCTACAGGAGGGTAGCTCTCCAGGAACAGGGTTGGAACGCTCTGATCTAACAGGTATTTGTCTACAGTCTGTTAGATGGGTGGTCAGTCTTACCCTGAAGGGACTGTTGGGGACGTTGACCTCTCCCCAGGTGATAATGATGGTGTGTTTGATGGGCTTGGTGGGAATGTAGACACAGAGGAAGGTGCTGTCTCCGTTCTCTGTGATCTGGATGTCGATGGGGAAGCCCTCTGCATCCTGGGCGTATATCTTCAGCTGGCCCCTTCCGGCTCTACTTGTATCAATGGTGAACTCTGCTGGTTTGTTGACAATGCAGCCAATCGGTTCCAGACCTGGGCCATAGCTCTTCACCTGCAAGGAGAGGGTATTCCTAATGCTGTTATGTCATCCTTATGTAGCCTTTATGTCATTATTACGTTACTATGACAGTATGTTACCATTCTCTTACTGTTACGTCACTTTATTATTCTGGTTCTACAGGCTGGCAAGCTGGTGGGGTAAATATCAAGGGGTGGGGTCTAACCTTTGCAGGGAACACGTCATTGGCTGTGAGGAGGATGTGGGCCATAAAGGGGCTGTCCTTGATGTCCTCGTCGTCACAGATGACGTGAACAGCGTAGTCGCCAGGCTCCGTGGGCCAGTAACGTACATCACATGACCCGTCGCCCTTATCATCACACTCTATCTTAGCCTGCGACGGGCCCTCGATGGAGAAACCTGGGGATGATCAGAGACAGGGAGAAAGATATAGGTAGACATTATATAGAGGTGGGTAGAGATATAAGCTCACACACACACAGAAAACGCACATAGACACAGATACACTGGCAGCAAAGAGACAAACAGGCATAGATGGCAACAGACTAAGAAATATTGGCAGGTTGGTTTTGTTGTCGCTTCTGATGGAGGTAGAAGATAGAGAAATAAGACTAAGTTCATCCTAATTCATATAATAACTGTGACGAGGTGAATCATCAGGGGTCATGACCTTTTCCCTCAGCTGGCAGGTCAGACTGATCATGTGACAGGAACAGGAAGCCCTCAGGCCTTGCGCTGGTTTCTGAGACAAGTGACCCCCAAAATGTGGGCTTTAATCTCACCAACTGCTAACAATTACAGACAGCCTTGTGTGTGTGTGTGTGTGTGTGTGTGTGTGTGTGTGTGTGTGTGTGTGTGTGTGTGTGTGTGTGTGTGTGTGTGTGTGTGTGTGTGTGTGTGTGTGTGTGTGTGTGTGTGTGTGTGTGTGTGTGTGTGTGTGTGTGTGTGTGTGTGTATCTGTTTGTGTCTGTGTATCTGTGTGTGTCTGTGTGTGTGTCTGTCTGCCTGGAAATGGAATCTGTGTAAGTTGCCTGACAGTCATGTCAGAAGTTCAGTGGAAAACAGTCCATCCCCTCTGGCCAATATAATAATGAGACAGCATTCTGCAGCGTTATCCTGGGTCTTTCTCTTCTAACAGCCATCTGTCAGACTTACCCAGAGTTCCCACCTCTGTGCCGATGGCCTCCACCACAAAGTCAGCTGACTTCCCCACCATGCCTGTCTCCAGGCCCGGCCCCCACGCCCTCACCTTCTGGGGCCCCACGTCCTCACTCACCACCACCTCGAACGGGCTGCAGGAAATACACACACACATGTTAATGCAGACACATACATACATGGACACACATACTGTACAGTCAGGGGTGGTCTAGTCAAACACAAATCCTCTATAGCCCCATTGACTGTAATGTCAGTAAAATGAAAGTTATTGATGTTGGACAGCAGTGATATTTCCAGTTCCACCCCTCCCCCCAGCCATTAACCTCCAAGGAATGCAGGAATGGTAAGCTTCATAACATGACTCATTACAGGTCATTTCATCTCCTTTAAGTTATTTCAACATCTGTCTTTCCAGGACACAACTGGAAATCCCTTAACTGCCTTTATAGCTTTCATGTGCCTTTATAGCCTTTATAGCCTTTATAGCTTTCATGTGGTTGTGCCCAGAACAGAATAGGGGGGAGGATAGGGTTTCACCTGCGTGGGATGGTCTGTCCGCCCCAGGTGATGGTGATGGTGTATTTGCCAGTCCTGATGGGGTAGTAGTCACACTCATACACCCCGTCTCCCGCATCACGCACCTTCACAGGCTCCTCTAGTCCCTCTGAGGGGGTCACAAACAGGTCACACACACAGCAGCTCAGAGGTCAACGGCTAGCCACAACATACAGTAGTCTTCCTATCACAACTAGACCATTAAAAACCATTACATTTCATGAAGAGTATTTATGCCCCTATGAAACCAATAAATGAATGTGGTGGCAAGTCATAAACAACATGAAAGATTACACTCATATCCACACACTCACTTGGCCCCTTAACGGTGACCTTGAGCTCTCCGCTGCCGGCTCCCTTGGTGTAGACCTTGAAGTCAGCCACCTCTTTCACCCTCACCCCCTTAGGCTGGAGACCTCTCCCTGAGGCCCGGCACACGTTGGGGTTGCTGGCTGTGGGACCACCGAGGAGTAACGCGGTTAGACAAGAAGATAACAAGATACACACTCATTCACACACAGGCTGCGGCAGAGGTTGGCTGTTAGTTAAGTCGGTTGAATAGTGGTGCATGAAGCACAGTCTGCATGGGCTGCCAGGGAAGAAGCAACAGGAGAGATGGACATTGAACAGGAGTTATATACCTGCAGAACAGCTAGACAGAGAGCAAAGATGGGTTACTGTAAAACACTGGGCTTGAATAGATACGATTGGCAGAATGAAAACAAAAAGACATGTTGAAAGGTTTCTGGAATAATTTCTATGCGCTTGAATACAATGACGTTACACGGTGAACCTCTAGTTAGATGGCAAAACATTACAAAGAAATATAGCTAGCATAACTATGCTAACATCTTGACTTATGACTCTGCAGGCTTTCAATTAGCTAATTACCAGTGCTGTAATAGGACTGTAAAAATGCCTTGGCCACAGAAAACATTACAGCATTTTTGTCAAATTAGGAAGAAATAACCAGCTAACTCTCCCAATTCATCATCATTTTTGACCGCTTAAGTTTATAAATGACCAAAAGAAAAACAAGGAAAATAAAATAACTGAATAAAAACTCAAATAGATTTATGGAAAGCCTCTTTATAGAGAAGCTGTTATTAAAATGGGTTATGAAGACAAACAATGTTATTGTTCTGTTATATTATGAAAAAGCTAAAAATGGAGGAGCATTTGAATGTTCAGTGTTAGTCAGAAAAGATGAAATTGTAAATGGCTGACTGAACACAGAGCAATTGCTTTGGTCTGGGGGGGATGAAGAGGAGGATGATGAGCAGACAGTGTAATGTGGTATGTAAGACTCACACACGTCTGGACGGTCACGCTGACTTTCGCTCTCGTCAAATGAAACAAAGGTCAAAGGTTAAGACAATCTTGACTTGAACAAGATTGTTTGTTTCTGGGTTAATTGGGAATCTATCATAAAAAAAACGTTGTTATGGTACACTAGGGTGCTGTTGTTTTGTTAAAATCTATTTTTGTTAATTCGTGGGTGTTGTTACTCATTAGTTCTGTTCTAAATCGTCAAGTCAATTTAATGTCACACATGAAAGAAATCAAATCACATGTGTTACAGGATATTAAGCCAAAGTAAGCTACAAACTGGATAAAATGAACGTGTGTGGAATTATTTGATAACCTTTTTGATATGCAGTATTCGAAGATTATTGCAATAAGACAATGTTGGAAGACCAATTGTATTGTACTTCTATTTCTGAAGCAGGTGATGTACTGTAAGTGTGTGACCTCTGGGTGTTGAAGACCTGCCGAGCGTCTGTAAAGGTGACCGTCCAAAACCAGCCAACCACATGGATGGATGATGCTGCTTCTGTTGTTAAAATGAGGAGGAACTGCATTTCTTTCTCCCATTCACTCTCTTCATTTTCTTTCATTCATGCATTCTCTCTCTCTCATCCTTTCATTGCTTCTTTCAGTTACACACTCATTCCCTCTCATTCTCTCTCTTTGGAAGCTGCCTGGGTTGAAGGGGGGGATGAAGCCACAGAGGGCTAAGCGCCAGCACATGCCATCAAGCTGGGGACCCCCTGGTGCGGTGCGTCAAGGGGGTTGGTGGTATAGTATTGAGTTTAGGGGGGACCAGGCTGGCGCAGGCAGGCTCCAGTCTCTCCTCCACGGGTAGGCCTGTACTAACTTGGTCGCCTGGGTTTGGGCGGTGTTGGGGGGGGCACTCTCTTGGCCTTGTCTGTGGGTGGGGTGCGTATGGACTGGGGCACTATCTGCACCGGAGAGCCGGGGGGTAGGGAGCTTGGTGGAGCTGCATGGAGGAACAACAACAACATGACACACACGCAGGAACAGGACAGGATCACTCTGGAGAACCACCAGAATCCACAGCTGAGAACCCTGCCTCCCCAACACTCAGAACCCATCCAGAGTCCTCCCACAAACCAAGAGTTCACCAACCCTAACTTAACAATTTTCAGAAGAACCCGAAAGACTTCAGACCATGCCGGTGGCCTGTCTGTTATAGCAGGATGTCACTGTCTGTTATGGAGATCAAATGTCTAGTAGTGAGGTCAGTCTAGACATTAATACTGAATATTACTCAGATTAGAAAGAGAGGGAGGGAGTCAGATAGTGGATTACTGTAAAAAATCAGTACAATCATCAACAAAAGTGTGTGTGTGTGTGTGTGTGTGTGTGTGTGTGTGTGTGTGTGTGTGTGTGTGTGTGTGTGTGTGTGTGTGTGTGTGTGTGTGTGTGTGTGTGTGTGTGTTACCCTCTGAGATGTGGACGGTGAAAGGGCTTCTGGGTATCTGCTGCCCAGCAAACGTCACATAGATAACATGAGACCCCTCCAGGATAGGGCAATAGGTGCAACGGAAAATACTGTCCCCCTTGTTTTCCAGAATGATCTCCACAGTGTCTCTTCTGCCCTGGGAGTCCACGATGATTACACCCACGTCTCCAGCACCGGCACCTGAGGACAGAAAGAGATAAACTAACACCTTCTACTGTGTGTTCAGGGGACAGAAATGGGCGTAACACTGGAGGACATTAGAGAGAACAAATACATACATGTACTTTGTCATCATGATTAAAATAATAAATATCAGCTAATATTGCAAAGCTAATGATCTTTCTAAAATATCCTTAGATTTACTTATAACCCTATTGATGAAACTAGGCGATTTCAATAGGAAAGGTAGGTAGATGATCTACTTCCATACCATGAACATGGTCCTCCCCAGATGTGTATGTGTGTGTTACCTGCTGTGTAGATGTCGAAGTAGGTAGGCTTGTTAGCCACGTTGCCTACAGGCTCCAGTCCTGGTCCTCTGGCCTGCACCTTGTTGGGATCTCCCATGGCCTTGGACACACTCACCACGAAGGGACTCCTGTCTATGTCCTGCCCAGCGAACAGCACCTTCACCTGGGGAGAGGAACATGGATAGACCCCTGTTAGACCGCTGGAGGAAATCCTATACTACTGAAGTTTATAAACTGAGATTTCAAATATATTCCAGTATATATATAGAGGTACTGTAAGTGTGTTACCTTGTGAAGGCCCTCCACTTTGGGCAGGTAGATGACAGAGTACGTCCTGTTCTTGTCATTGTTGGGGATCACTCTGGCCTGGAACAGAAAGAGAGGGTCGGAACCGGAGAAAGGGGAGAGATAGAAACTGAATGTGAAGAACTGTGTGGGCAAATGAACAGCAACTTCAGGACGGAGGAGTAAGGGATTGAGGAGTTAAGAGTTTATGTGAGTGAGAGTGCCCCACCTCCTCTGTGTGTCCCTCTGGGTCCTCCACGTAGACCAGCACCTCCCCTAGCCCTGCCTCCACTGTCTCCACGATGAACTCAGCCGGCTTCAGCACCATGTTACCTCTAGGCTCAATACCTGACGGGGAAAAGGATGGAGACTGTAAGCAGGAGTACATAACTAGACGTGAGAGCCCTCACTTATTCTGTTCTGACAGGTGTAAACAGGATGAAACACCTTCCTTTTCAACAATAATTCTTGCACCTAATATACCGAATAAACCAGATGGCCTTTGAGCTATTGAGACTTTAGAAGATGTAGATTGTTAAGGAAGTCCGTTTTTTACTAACATTTTATTTGTTTGTTATTTTTTGTTGGGGCAGTGCATTGTCCATTTCAAATTCTATGTTTATTAAACATATACCTGTAGGCTGCCACTCAAAAGAAGAAAAATACATACAGAGTTTAAGAAAGTAATAATATATTCAGTACAAACAGAATAAGAAAAGAAAAACAAGTGGGCTTCCACTCCCAACCTCCCATCCCATTCCTCCAACCCCACCCAGCCAACATGCCTCCATCCAACCCCGGGTCCTTAGTGTACACGAGAAAGAAGAGCGCTATGTTTTCTGTCAATATACCTGGTAAAATAATGGTTAATTAACAACTGTGGGGGGGGGGGGGGGGGGGGCTATCAAATCTGTGATTTCTCCCCAGATTATGTTTTCTCAGTTTTATTTTTCCTTGTTTTAGATAGTTTTTTCATTCTCAAAATTACAATTGTTCATAGAGAAACAACGAAATTGGATGTTCTGAGTCCATATCTATGTTAAATTACATTAGAAGACCATTTTTTGGATGTCTGTAAGAAAACTAAAAGTGAGTGTAATTCCCCTTTAATTGTGCATCTGGCTCTTTAATTGTGCATTTAGCGAGTGAGGAATGTGCCGTCTAATGTGCCGGCAATGGTTCTGTACTGCTGCTGCTCATTTCATGGCAAAGTTATTGTTATTATTGTTTTTGTATTCTTTAGAAGGTGGATCAGCTTTAATATTGCAAGTAGATTGTGGCTTCTATCAATGTAATTGTCTGCATCATTTACAATCCCCCATAAACTATTTTAAATAATATATACAGTGCCTTGCAAAAGTAGGCGTTTTTCCTATTTTTTGCATTCCAACCTGTTATTTAAATGGCTTTTTATTTGGATTTCATGTAATGGACATACACAACATAGTCCAAATTGGTGAAGTGAAATGAAAAAAATTAAAAGTGTTGCTTGCATATGTATTCACCCTCTTTGCTATGAAGCCCCTAAATGAGATCTGGTGCAACCAGTTACCTTCAGAAGTCACAGAATTTGTTAAATAAAGTCCACCTGTGTGCAATCTAAGTGCCACATGATCTGTCACATGATATCAGTATATATACACCTGTTCTGAAAGGCCCCAGAGTCTGTAACACCACCAAGGAAGGGGCACCACCAAGCAAGCGGCACTATGAAGACCAAGGAGCTCTCCAAACAGGTCAGGGACAAAGTTGTGGAGAAGTACAGATCAGGGTTGGGTTAAAAAAAAATATCAGAAACTTTGAACATCCCACGGAGCACCATTAAATCCATTATTAAAAAATGGAAAGAATATGGTACCACAACAAACCTGCCAAGAGAGGGCTGCCCAAAAAAACTAATGGACCAGGGCAA
Organism: Salmo salar; assembly: GCF_965601325.2. Classification (NCBI taxonomy): domain Eukaryota; kingdom Metazoa; phylum Chordata; class Actinopteri; order Salmoniformes; family Salmonidae; genus Salmo; species Salmo salar. Next base: position 46,985,112 of record NC_138297.1, read on the forward strand.
CAAAGAGACCAAAGATAACCCTGAAGGAGCTGCAAAGCTCCACAGCGGAGATTGGAGTATCTGTCCATAGGACCACTTTAAGCCATACACTCCACAGAGCTGGGCTTTACGGAAGAGTGGCCAGAAAAAAAGCCATTGCTTAAAGAAATAAGCAAACATGTTTGGTGTATGCCAAAAGGCATGTGGGAGACAACCCAAACATATGGAAGAAGGTACTCTGGTCAGATGGGACTAAAATTGAGGTTTTTGGCCATCAAGGAAAATGCTATGTCTGGCGCAAACCCAACACCTCTCATCACCCCGAGTACACCATCCCCACAGTAAAGCATGGTGGTGGCAGCATCATGCTGTGGGGATGTTTTTCATCAGCAGGGACAGGGAAACTGGTCAGAATTGAAGGGATGGATGGTGGTAAATACAGGGAAATTCTTGAGGAAAACCTGTTTCAGTCTTCCAGAGATTTGAGACTGGGACGGAGGTTCACCTTACAGCAGGACAATGACCCTAATTATACTTCTAAAGCAACACTTGAGTGGTTTAAGGGGAAACATTTAAATATCTTGGAATGGCCTAGTCACAGCCCAGACCTCAATCCAATTGAGAATCTGTGGTATGACTTAAAGATTGCTGTACACCAGCGGAACCCATCCAACTTGAAGGAGCTGGAGCAGTTTTACCTTGAAGAATGGGCAAAACATCCCAGTGGCTAGATGTGCCAACCTTATAGAGACATACCCCAAGAGACTTGCAGCTGTAATTGCTGCAAAAGGTGGCTCTACAAAGTACTGACTTTGGGGGGGTGAATAGTTATGCACGCTCAAGTTTTCCGTTTTTTTGTTTTATTTCTTTTTGTTTCACAATAAAAAATATTTTGCATCTTCAAAGATGTAGGCACGTTGTGTAAATCAAATGATACAAACCCCCCAAAAATCAATTTTAATTCCAGGTTGTAAGGCAAAACAAAGGGGGGTGAATACTTTCGCAAGCCACTGTAATTTATATAATTTTCATGGAAATGTTTTTTAATAACAAATAATAGATACAAATGATATACTTACTCATGATATACTCCTGCCAGGTAAGCCTACTTTGTAGTTAACATTTAATGTTAAGGTTTTGGGGAAAGTATTTCTGTCAACCCACAAGACGGTTATCACATCAACTGGCCACACACGGAGACGTGTGACACAAACGTGCTCACCACACAGACAGACAGGGGCAATATTGCTGGAAATGAATTGGCAGATAGTGTTAGGTTTGGCTTTTTAAGCCAATAGTGGCTAACCAGCGGTGGGACAATGTCAATGTCGAGCAATGTTGTTCATTGACTATTACCATTCATTCTTGCTGTCAATAACAACTGTATCCGCTGGCGATTAGGAGAGAGTGAGGTGCTTACCATCTAAGAGCCAACATCTATTTTTTGTGTCAGTGCTGCCTGCCAGTAGTAATCATCTCTGATTGATTGAGAGATTCAAGGAGCTATCATCGTTAAGTAGCATAATAGATGCAAAGCATTGAATATTTACATTCATGCACTTCTAAATTCATTTTGTAACTTTGCCCCGAAGCATTTGACTGCAGGGCACTCCCACATCATATGGAGGAATGTGTCTACCTGATTTAGGGGACACATTGAACAGTTGGAAGTTGGGGCCCATTTCATCATCAAATATTTCCCTGGTGTTAAACACAGTCCGTGAATAAACTTAAAATGTGTAAATTGATGGTTCAGATTATGGGATGCCAAGGTCATATTTTTCCATATTCTGTTGAAGTTAAAGGGTTGTTCAGATTCAATTAGATCTGTGGACCATATTTTTTAATGGCTAGCTCAGAATATGAGCTTTCCAATAGTTGTTTATATATTAAAGAGGTCAGTCCTGTTGGGAGCCCAATTTATTTATAGATAAATAAGTTAAAGTAGTCTTTGAAGGAAGTCAGTTGTTACATTCCCAGTCTCTCTCTCTCACCTGGTCCATAGGCCTTGGCCTTCTTGGGGTGCAGAGTCTTGGAGCGCAGCGGGGCACCAGGCTTCAGCTTGGACTTGGGAAACTGGGACAGGTAGGTCATCACCGAGTGCTCGTCCACATTGGGATCCACTATTTCCTCAGGGGCTATCACCTACAGAGAGGGAGAAGACAATAGACGGTGCACGGGGTCAAAGGTTATCATCACTTCCTGTTTCTCTATGGATATACTCACAAGATACAATATACATGTCTCTAACAATGGGAGTCGTCGTCCACAAAGCGGCACGGCATCATGTCTAGCTCCTGCCTATCCTTTCCTCGACTTGGTGGATACATCTTATTATTGAAATCTTTTTTTAAATATTAGATGAGGGTTGTTGACTTCAACCGCCTGTATTCAATGGAGAGAGAGGCTATGCTTCTAGCCTCATGCCATGAATATGCATAGCAATCTCGAGACAACTCCGATATCAAGTGTTGTTTCTCAAAGTTGACGTGATGTCATGTTTCCTACTTATATTAGTACACTCGAAACAACTTAAGAATGACAAAACTGCTATTTGATCAAACAAACCTAATGTATCAAATAATCCATAAATGTATTTGTTGATACAATTTGACACTCTCTCATTGACCTCCATACAAAAACTCCTTGATTGGTGGGCGAAACAACGAAAAAACGCCTCCTGCTGGAGGGAGACAGATTTTCCACCGAGTTGGGCCTCTCTCTTCCTCTTCCTCTCCGTACACAATCAAAGCCTGATTTAATAAGAAGAGGGGGACAGGAAGAGGAGCAGCACACACAGGAGTCAAAGGTTATCACATCGCTTCCTGTTTCTCCTAACACGCAATCAAATCATGATTTAATAACGTTCTAATAAATATTGTATTAATAACTACTAACCCGACGATAAAGAACTTACTTCAAATGAATGAACATCAAAGAAAGACATGAAATAGACATAGAGCCTAATGAGGCTCTCTCTCTGGCTGTAAAGTTGATGTAAAACAACAGCCTGGTGAAAGGACTGGGAAAACCAGGGCAGTGGAATCAAAAGCAGCAGCTCTGATGGAATGAAAGGCTAATTGTATTGTCCAACATCACAATGTGTTTTCCTTATGATCGCAGTGGAAAGAGGGGGTGGAGAGGGGGAATAGAAAAGCGAGAAATGCCACCAGGAAATCACATTGGAGTAGTTTAATGTTTTATTGAGAAAGAAAGTTCCCCTACGTGGAGCTAGAGTGAGCTACAGGAGTGAGGTTTGAGTAAAGAGAAATGGGGGAAGGAGAAAGGGAGAGGAGAAAAGAGAGAACAGAGGGAGAGGGGGAGGAGAAAGGGAGAGGAGAAAAGAGAACAGAGGGAGAGGGGGAGGAGAAAGCAGAGGGAGAAGGGGAAGGAGAGAGCAGGACAATGAGACACTTGTGAAGAACAAGTGAAGAAAAGAGATGGAAGTGATATAGAGAAAGAAAGAGAGGGGGAAGGGGGGGATGTAAGGAAAAATAAAAAATATTAGAGCGAGAGAGAGATAGATGAGCTCCTGCATTTTTCAGCATGTTCTTATTAAAGCATGATCTTAAAAAAAAGATAGATTTAGAGTTAGATAAACTTGGGAGTTTTTGTCAGGAACACATACAGGATGCTACCCTCTACAACATAACCTTCACTCCAAATCAAAACTCAGAAGCTTTAGAAGCTGCCTCCCACTGTTCAGAGGTAATTAAAATACAGATCCCTGTGTATGTAAAGAATGATAAAGCAAGAAAAGATCACAAAATGAAGATCCTTATGGAAAATCAAGAGACATTTTTTGCTGACTATTATAAAAATGGGAACATCAGCAAACTCATCTTCCACCCAAACCACCCCCTGGCACAGCACAGTGATATATTAGCACACTACCCCTCTGTTAAGGGTAATATAAATCTCTATAAGTCTGGAACAGCATTGGTACAGGGCAACCCCAAACAGTTTCAGCTGGACTTTCACCTAATCAAAGAATTAGCCCATCAGGAGAAGCTCTCCCTTGAGAAAGATACCCCCACCCTGAGTGGGTCAGACCAGGCCTCTTCATATTATAACCCCACAGACGAGCAACCCCAAGTGGAATGTCAACCTCCCAGCACAGAGTACTACCTCCTCATTGAAATGAAGGATACATTTACCCAGCTGGACGTGAGGCAGGTGGAGCTGGAACAGCAGGTGATTACACTCCAGTCAGCACAGACCCAGACAACAGTCCAGCACAACAACACCCCCTTAACCAGACCCGGAGAGCTGGAGGTGGAGAGAGACATATCTGCACTCTGGACTGTAATGAGACAACTTCAACAATATAAAAAGCAAGAGCTGGAGAAGAACAGAGCACTAGAGGAGATGATCAGACTGCTGGAGGAGAGGGTGAGGGGGATGGCGTGTGACAGAGAACAACCCACTAGAGAGGTGGCCACCCCCGCAGAGAAGCCAGCAGAACAGCCCACTTCAGCTCCCGACAAAAGTCTCGACACCACAGCAGAACAGTTCACACCAGACCCGGACCATAGCGTCAACATCACAGCAGAACAGACAAATGAAGAACCCCAAGCCCAGGGACCTCACCCCCTCTGAGCACCCCCCGTCAGCCTCCCTGATAGCCCTCCTGACAACCCCCCCACACCCACTGAGGACATACACAAGACACAGATTGTACTCCTTATGAACTCAAATGGGAAATATATACAAGAAAAAATACTTTTTCCCAAACACAGTGTGTCTAAACTCTGGTGTCCAAACACCCAGCCCGCCCTAGACCTTCTGCCTGAGGACCAACTAGGATCACCCAGCTACGTAATAATACACACAGACACAAACAACCTGCGAACACAGCAGGAAAGGGTGGCCACAGCACTGAAGGGAGTGATTGAAAAAGCTTCTTCTACTTTCCCCAATGCACAAGTGGTTATCTCCACCCTGCTACCACGAAAAGACTTCCACCCTGCTACCATACAGTGGGTAAACGCAAGTATTTCCTGTGACTGTGCCTCAAAACCAAATGTTATCCTGGACCACAACCCTGGACTTGAAAAGCCTCTATGACCAGGTCCACCTATACAAGGCAGCAGTGCCCACCTTTGCCCGGAGTCTAAAGGACATCGCTCTCAAACGCAGCCCCAACACTTCACACAGGAGCAACAGATCAATAGACACCCCGCCCAGACCAGCGAGACACTCTCCCAGACCTGCGATACCCCCCACCCCCCCCCCCGGACCTACACATAGAGGACCCACGCTGAGACGACCTACATCCAGACCACAACACCACCAGCCACATCCACACCCCCACCCCAACCAATCAACACCCCCCCCCCAAGTCAACCATAACCACACCCCGTTTAGGCCCCCTCAGATCAGACCTATGCCCCTCCTGCCCACCCCATTCCCCCCACTCCCACAAAAGAGAGCCTCAACATGTAAGTCACACATATGCCCAGGCCTTGAGCGGGCAAACAGGCCCAACCACCACACTGCAAATGGCATGTACCAGATGCTCAGCAGGCTCTGCTCACACTTACTGACCTCAGGCCAAACCACACGACCAACAACATTTGACACTTTATAGAACACAAAGAACACACCTTCACTATCGCATTCTGGAATATCCAAGGCCTGAGGTCATCTGCTTTTGGCCTGAAGGGCAGCAACCTGGACTTCATCAAAGAAATCGGAAAAACAGACATTGTCATGCTACAAGAAACCTGGTATAGAGGAGACGGACCCACTGGTTGCCCTCTAGGTTACAGAGAGCTCGTAGTCCCATCCACCAAACAACCAGGTGTGAACAGGGAAGGAACTCAGAGGGTATGCTAATTTGGTATAGAGCAGACCTAACTCACTCCATTAAATTAATCAAAACAGGAATTTTACATTTGGCTAGAAATTCAACAGGAAATGATCTTAACAGAGAAAAATGTCCTCCTGTGTGCTACCAATATCCCCCCACTAGAATCCCCATACTTCAATGAAGACAGCTTCTCCATCCTGGAGGGGGAAATCAATCATTTCCAGGCCCAGGGACATAGTCTGTGGCGACCTAAATGCCAGAACTGGACAAGAACCTGACACCCTCAGCACACAGGGGGACAAACACCTGCCTGAAGGTGACAGCATTCCCTTCCCCATATGCCCCCCTAGGCACAACTATGACAACATAACCAACAAAAACGGGTCACAACTCTTGCAGCTCTGTCGCACGCTGGGTATGTACATAGTCAATGGTAGGCTTCGAGGGGACTCCTACGGTAGGTACACCTATAGTTCATCTCTTGGCAGTTGTACTGTAGACAACTTTGTCACTGACCTCAACCCAGAGTCTCTCAGAGCATTCACAGTCAGCCCACTGACTCCCCTATCAGATCACGGCAAAATCACAGTCTACTTAAACAGAGCAATACTCAATCATGAGGCATCAAAGCCAAAGGAACTGAGTAATATTAAGAAATGCTATAGATGGAAGGACTGTAGTGTGGAAACCTACCAAAAAACAATTAGGCAACAACAAATTCAATCCCTTTTAGACAACTTCCTGGACAGAATGTTCCACTGTAATAGTTAAGGGGTCACTTGGTAGTAGAAAATCTTAACATTATATTTGACCTCTCAACTTCCCTATCAAATGTAATAATCTCAAATAGAAAATCGAAGAAAATGAACAACAATGACAAATGGTTTGATGAAGAATGCAAAAATCTAAGAAAGAAATTGAAAAACCTGTCCAACCAAAAACATAGAGACCCGGAAAACCTGAGTCTACGCCTTCACTATGGTGAATCACTAAAACAATACAGAAGTACACTACAGAAAGAGAAGGAACAGCACATCAGAAATAAGCTCAATTTAATTGAAGAACCCATAGACTCTAATCACTTCTGGGCAAATTGGAAAACACTAAACAAACAACAACACGAAGAGTTATCTATCCAAAATGGAGATGTATGGGTAAACCACTTCTCCAATCTTTTTGGCTCTATAACAACGAACAAACAGCAAAAACATATACATGATCAAATACAAATCTTAGAATCAACTATTAAAGACTACCAGAACCCACTGGATTCTCCAATTACCTTGAATGAACTACAGGACAAAACAAAAACCCTCCAATCCAAAAAGGCCTGTTGTGTTGATGGTATCCTCAATGAAATGATCAAATATACAGACAACAAATTCCAAATGGCTATACTAAAACTCTTTAACATCATCCTTAGCTCTAGCGTCTTCCCCAATATTTGGAATCAAGGAATGACCACCCCATTCCACAAAAATGGAGACAAATTTGACCCCAATAACTACCGTGGGATATACGTCAACAGCAACCTTGGGAAAATCCTCTGCATTATCATTAACAGCAGACTCATACATTTCCTCAGTGAAAACAATGTACAAATGTCAAATTGGCTTTTTACCAAATTATCGTACGACAGACCACGTATTCACCCTGCACACCCTAATTGACAACAAAAAAAACAAAAAACAAAGGCAGTCTTCTCATGCTTTCTTGATTTCAAAAAAGCTTTCGACTCAATTTGGCATGAGGGTCTGCTATATAAATTGATGGAAAGTGGTGTAGGGGAAAAACATACGACATTATAAAATCCATGTACACAAACAACAAGTGTGTGGTTAAAATAGGCAAAAAAAGACACACATATCTTCCCACAGGGCCATGGGATGCAGCTTAAGCCCCAGCCTCTTCAACATATATATCAACGAATTGGCGAGGGCACTAGAAAAGTCTGCAGCACACGGCCTCACCCTACTAGAATCTGAAGTCAAATGCCTACTGTTTGCTGATGATCTGCTGCTTCTGTCACCAACCAAGGGAGGCCTACAGCAGCACCTAGATCTTCTGCACAGATTCTGCCAGACCTGGGCCCTGACAGTAAATCTCAGTAAGACAAAAATAATGGTGTTCCAAAAAAGGTCCGGTCTCCAGGACCAAAAATACAAATTCTATCTTGACACCGTTTCCCTGGAGCACACAAAAAACTATACATACCTTGGCCTAAACATCAGCGCTACAGGGCTGTGAAATATCTGAGAGACAAGACAACAAGGGCATTCTATGCCATCAAAAGGAACATAAAACTCAACATACCAATTAGGATCTGGCTAAAAATACTTGAATCAGTTATAGAACCCATTGCCCTTTATGGTTGTGAGGTCTGGGGTCTGCTCACCAACCAAGAATTCACAAAATGGGACAAACACCAAATTGAGACTCTGCATGCAGAATTCTGCAAAAATATCCTCCATGTAAAACGTAGAGCACCAAATAATGCATGCAGAGCAGAATTAGGCCGATACCCGCTAATTATCAAAAGCCGGAAAAGAGCCGTTAAATTCTACAACCATCTAGAAGAAAGCGATTCCCAAACCTTCCATAACAAAGCCATCACCTACAGCGAGATGAACCTGGAGAAGAGTGCCCTAAGCAAGCTGGCCCTGGAGCTCTGTTCACAAACACAAACACAACCCACAGAGCCCCAGGACAGCAACACAATTACACCCAACCAAATCATGAGAAAACAAAAAGACAATAACTTGACACATTGGAAAGAATTAACAAAAAAACAGCACAAACTAGAATGCTATTTGGCCCTAAACAGAGAGTACAAAGTGGCAGAATACCTGACCACTGTGACTAACCCAAACTTAAGGAAAGCTTTGACTATGTACAGACTCCGTGAGCATAGCCTTGCTATTGAGAAAGGCCGCCGTAGGCAGACCTGGCTCTCAAGAAAAGACAGGCTAGGTGCACACTGCCCATAAAATGAGGTGGAAACTGAGCTGCACTTCCTAACCTCCTGCCCAATGTATGACCATATTAGAGAAACATATTTCTCTCAGATTACACAGATGCACAAAGAATTCGAATACAAACCCGATTTTGATAAACTCCCATATCTACTGGGTGAAATACCACAGTGTGCCATCACAGCAGCAAGATTTGTGACCTGTTGCCACAAGAAAGTGTCAATCAGCGAAGAACAAACACCATTGTAAATACAACCCATATTTATGCTTATTTATTTTTGCTTTTGTACTTTAACCATTTGTACATTGTATACAACACTGTATATATACATAATATGACATTTGTAATGTTCCTTATTATTTTGGAACTTCTGTGAGTGTGATGTTTACTTTTCATTTTTATTGTTTATTTCACTTTTGTATATTATCTACTTCACTTGCTTTGGCAATGTTAACATATGTTTCCCATGCCAATAAAGCCCTTGAATTGAATTGAGAGAGAGAGAGAGAGAGAGAGAGAGATGTAAAGTTATGTAGCAGCTGTTAGGCACATGAAATGTCTGTGTTTGAACAGCCCTCTGGATAATGGAGTCCATAATTATACACAACCACCACATGGGGACTTACAGGTGGAAACACACACACGTTCACATACTCTCACACACACATGCTAATTTACAACCTATAGGGTGTGTGGCTCTGAGAGGAAACAGGCTGTTCATGCTAAAGAGGTCTCACTGCTTCAGGCATGCATACCTGTACATACATATATACATACATTCACAGACTCTTACTATAGGTATTCTACTCCCAGTGTACTCTGCTCAAAAAAATAAAGGGAACACTTAAACAACACATCCTAAATCTGAATGAAAGAAATAATCTTATTAAATACTTTTTTCTTTACATAGTTGAATGTGCTGACAACAAAATCACACAAAAATAATCAATGGAAATCCAATTTATCAACCCATGGAGGTCTGGATTTGGAGTCACACTCAAAATTAAAGTGGAAAACCACACTACAGGCTGATCCAACTTTGATGTAATGTCCTTAAAACAAGTCAAAATGAGGCTCAGTAGTGTGTGTGGCCTCCACGTGCCTGTATGACCTCCCTACAATGCCTGGGCATGCTCCTGATGAGGTGGCGGATGGTCTCCTGAGGGATCTCCTCCCAGACCTGGACTAAAGCATCCGCCAACTCCTGGACAGTCTGTGGTGCAACGTGGCGTTGGTGGATGGAGCGAGACATGATGTCCCAGATGTGCTCAATTGGATTCAGGTCTGGAGAACTGGCGGGCCAGTCCATAGCATCAATGCCTTCCTCTTGGAGGAACTGCTGACACACTCCAGCCACATGAGGTCTAGCATTGTCTTGCATTAGGAGGAACCCAGGGCCAACCGCACCAGCATATGGTCTCACAAGGGGTCTGAGGATCTCATCTCGGTACCTAATGGCAGGCAGGCTACCTCTGGCGAGCACATGGAGGGCTGTGCGGCCCCCCAAAGAAATACCACCCCACACCATGACTGACCCACCGCCAAACCGGTCATGCTGGAGGATGTTGCAGGCAGCAGAACGTTCTCCACGGCGTCTCCAGACTCTGTCACGTCTGTCACATGTGCTCAGTGTGAACCTGCTTTCATCTGTGAAGAGCACAGGGCGCCAGTGGCGAATTTGCCAATCTTGGTGTTCTCTGGCAAATGCCAAACGTCCTGCACGGTGTTGGGCTGTAAGCACAACCCCCACCTGTGGACGTCGGGCCCTCATACCACCCTCATGGAGTCTGTTTCTGACCGTTTGAGCAGACACATGCACATTTGTGGCCTGCTGGAGATCATTTTGCAGGGCTCTGGCAGTGCTCCACCTGCTCCTCCTTGCACAAAGGCGGAGGTAGCGGTCCTGCTGCTGGGTTGTTGCCCTCCTACGGCCTCCTCCACGTCTCCTGGTGTACTGGCCTGTCTCCTGGTAGCGCCTCCATGCTCTGGACACTACGCTGACAGACACAGCAAACCTTCTTGCCACAGCTCGCATTGATGTGACATCCTGGATGAGCTGCACTACCTGAGCCACTTGTGTGGGTTGTAGACTCTGTCTCATGCTACCACTAGAGTGAAAGCACCGCCACCATTCAAAAGTGACCAAAACATCAGCCAGGGAGCATAGGAACTGAGAAGTGGTCTGTGGTGTCCACCTGCAGAACCACTCCTTTATTGGGGGTGTCTTGCTTATTGCCTATAATTTCCACCTGTTGTCTATTCCATTTTCACAACAGCATGTGAAATTTATTGTCAATCAGTGGACAGTTTGATTTCACAGAAGTGTGATTGACTTGGAGTTACATTGTGTTGTTTAAGTGTTCCCTTTATTTTTTTGAGCAGTATATAATGCTGAAATCATACTGACATTTTCAAGAGCTCTTAAACCATGCCCCATGGTCAGAAGAAATAATGAGTTTGGCCAAATGAAGCCAGTCAAAACGACTTCAAGACTTTCCCAACCTTGTTAAACTGTCTGTCAACAAGTTCTCTGTTGATCTGAACCAGCTTGCATCATGCTGTATATCCCATGGTGACACAATGACCAATTATCTCCCTTTCTAATAGTCTCTCTTTCTGTGGATCTCTCTCTCTCTCTCTCTCTCTCTCTCTCTCTCTCTCTCTCTCTCTCTCTCTCTCTCTCTCTCTCTCTCTGAGGGGTGTCAGAGGGTGTTCTAGCTATATTTAACCCTTGGCTGTAGGGCCAGGGGGTGAGCCTGAAAATAGCATGACCACTCACTAGGTGAACCACTATGCTACTCTCTGTGTTCCTCGACTGATACAGGGTCAGTGGTGTTTTGGGGATCCCAATGTTTAAGGTTAGACAGGGGTAACAAGAGCTGACCCTGGTGCAGTTGTTCAAGATGTAAACACATCCCACGACCTTGTCACTCCCACCATGTGACCAGTGCTCTAAGCATGCTGAGATTGCCCCCATTCTGCCATACAGTGATTGTCTGGACCCTCCCATATAAGCTCAAATGCAACATACACAAACCCGTGCACACACACACACACACTCCCTCCTCTATACACATGCATATACTTATTAAGAACAGCCTGAAAAATAGCAAGGCCCGTCATGGGATCACCAATCCTTCTAATTCCTAATATTTATGTCTCCATATATCTGCTTCTCTCTCCTCCCCTCATTTCTCTATGGAGAGTTGCAAGTTTCCTTGGTCTGTGTTAACATCATTGACTAAGGAGCAGAGGGTTGTTTCAGCTATTGGTAACTAATGTTTGGGCCAAATTATACACTGAAGGAAGTGCATATTGACACGATAAAACACAGGTTGCCCTTGGACAAGTGGACAAAAACCACTAAGCGCACGCACGCACGTACACACGCACACACACACACACACACACACACACACACACACACACACACACACACACACACACACACACACACACACACACACACACACACACACACACACACACACACACACACACACACACACACACACACACACACACACACACACACACACACACAGGGAATATAGAGTGTCTGTTCATGTTTTCCATCTTGGAATCTAGAAGTGCTATAGACTAGTGTGTGACTGGGGAAACAGTTTGTGGTTTCATAAGAGCCCGCTTCAGTGGTCCTGGCATTGGCTAACCCACCCTCGCCACTTCAGAATCCAGCCTAACCTGATGCCAACCTGGCCTCCCCTCTCTCCAAGACCCAGCCCAGTACAGCAGCATGCCAATGTACCTCCACAACCACATACTGAAGAAATTAGCCAAACACAATCCCACATACACTTATCCACATTGGCCTATGTGGCTGCGGACTGTCACCTGGGACACACCCACCAACTCCAACTCCCTCACTCAAAGAACAGATTGATCATACAGGCTTATGACAAGTCTTACAGTGCATTTATAAATACATCATAATACATATTACCAATCTTTAAGCCGTAAAGTGTTATCAAAGATTGCCCTGCTGTTTACCACTGAAGCCAGTTGCCTCAGAGTAACTGAGTCTAAACCAAGTATGTAGATATGAGTTTAACTAGATGAGTTGATCTAATACGAATGAGTTCAGGTTATGTGAACTAAACCAGGTGAGACCAGGAGTGAAGGTGAGTGTAGGTGGTGTGGTGATGTTACCTGGGGCACTCCGAGCCAGTCGTCAGCCTGCTGCATGGCCTCCCTGGCATTCTCCACAGGCTGGCTAGGATCCCACGTCTCCCAGTCAGGACACAGGCCTACAAGACAGGGAGGGAAGGAGAGGGGAGAGAGGGAGCATTTAGTCATGGGACAACAGTACACAGAGAATCAACATAGGTCCATCCACTACGATTCGCTATAACCATGACAACAACTGCCAAACCATGTTTACCCGCAATACTTTGCCTCTACAGTAGAGACAAGCAAGAGTGAGCTGGTCAATTCTTAGAGAGCGGTGAGTTACTTTTTTCCTGATGTCCGACTGTGGGTCACTTTGAACAAAGCTGACACACACACACACACACACACACACACACACACACACACACACACACACACACACACACACACACACACACACACACACAATGCAGTTTATAGGATTATCATCAGGGAGTGACGTGAGGATGAGACGACACACAAACACAGAGGAGTGTCATCACTACACAGTTCTCTATCCACCAACCTGGTCTCAGCATTTTGGATTATTCTGTACGTAAATCCGAGACACTAGATTTAGTATATATGTTACGTTTCATATGGTATGTATTAATTTGTGGATGTCCATCATCCATTTCGTATGATATGTTATGAATGACAATTCGTATGATATGTTACGATTTGCAAAACGTAAAATATATTACGAATTCTAATTTGTTGTGGTTAACATTAGCTAGGTGGCTAATGCTAACAATCTCTAGCTGGCTAACATTAGCAAGTTTAGGTGTTAGGTTTAAGGTTAGGGTTAAGGTTAGGGTTAAGGGAAGGGTTAGCTAAAAGGGTTAAGGTTAGGGTTAGGGGAAGGGTTAGTGAACATGCTAAGTAGTTGCAAAGTAGCAAAAAGAAGTAAGAAGCTGAAAAGTTGCTAAAATGCTGAAGTTGTCCGTGATGAGATTTGAACGCGCAACCTTTGTGTTGCTAGACATTCGCATTGTATGCCCACCCATCCATCAAGACAAAGCACCCTCCTTTATTTTTATGTAACCATACCAAACGTAACATACAGTATAATACTAATTTGAGTGTCCCGGATTTGCATGTACTATGTTATGTCTAGTCTCGTCTATAAGACCAGGCTGTACCCCCAGACTGTGGAACGGGAGAGCGGGCTCAGCTCTACTCAATGTGACAGAGTGGTTTGGTGTTTTATACTGTTGTTTCTCCCACCTCAGTAAATGGCAATACATTTTCCATAAGTCTCATTGGCTGTCTCTATTGCAGTTCCATCCAGAATGTTCTCAGCTCAGGGTGACTTCCTTGCGCAAACCCCACTACTGCCAGGAGCCGTATGGAAACAGAGGGGTGAGGCAAAATGATACTAAACAAATACATGGCAGAGAGTGAGTGTGTGAGGGGGCTCTAGGGGGAATTTGAAAAACGAACAGGAGAGGAACATAAACCCCTAAAGCATTCTCCCACACTGCTAAAGAGCTGTACCTGACCCTCATATTTGTTTGTGTTCCATAAACACACACACACACACACACCAGCATACACTCAATACACACGCACAAACAGTGACACTCAAGATGGGTCATTATGTTTAATGAGCCCTCTACAGCTGGCCAGTAGTATAAACTAGTACCTTTTTCAACCAACTCATACCTGTTTAATGTGCCTCTGTTAGGCTGAGGTGTGATTTACTGGCCCTGGTGGGTCTGTGACCAGGTAGTGTGAGGGTAGGCAAGGGCCATTCAGAGGGGGTGGATAGAGGGGTGTGTTGGGTAAAAATCTGATGAGTAACATTTCACTCTGAGGAGAGGGGATCAACCTCAGGATAGGATGCTGTGTTAATGTTGCTGTGGAATCGCGTGTGGGTGTGTGTGTGTGTGTGTGTGTGTGTGTGTGTGTGTGTGTGTGTGTGTGTGTGTGTGTGTGTGTGTGTGTGTGTGTGTGTGTGTGTGTGTGTGTGTGTGTGTGTGTGTGTGTGTGTGTGTCCAAACCCTCTCTGTTTGCTGTGTCTTAGTCCTGGTTTATTGTTGTATTCTAGTGTAAATACACTGAATCACAAGGCATGGACTCAAGCCACGAAAAAAACCTTTCCTTAATTTACTTCTACGGACAATACACTTTACTTTCACTGTTTTACTGTCCGCCCTTACTTCTAACAGAGAGGCCTCTGCCCCGTTCCTTTTGCTCCTTAACAACATACATGAGCACACACACACACACACACACAATAATGTGTTCGGCAGGAAATGCGGCGCGCTACATGTGTTTTCACTTATTGCGTTCCTCGCTGCTGTGTTCTGTACTCTGACACTCACCATGCTGTTACAACAGCCAGAAACCCACTGCCTCCCCACTGCAGCCTGCAGCACACCCATGTCCAGCGCCATGCGGGGAAGGGGTTTGGCTGAACCAGGGGAACTCGAGGTGTCAGGACCAACTAGCTACGCAGTAGAGGATAGCAGGTCTGAGAGCAGTTTGAGTGTCACCAAAAATAGTTATTATATTTGACATTTACATTTTAGTCATTTAGCAGACGCTCTTATCCAGAGTGACTTACATTTTTTGTTTTTTTGGTGCACTCATTTTAAGATAGCTAGGTAGGACAAGCACATATCACAATCGTAGTAAGTACATTTTTCCTCATTAAAGAAGTTATCAGCAAAGTCAATGCTAGTAGGAAAAGAAAAGTGCAATATTGTTTTTTATGCTCCACTGTATGTTTCACATTTCTTGCTTAATGGGTGAACGGTCCTGAATGTTACATTTTGTGCTGACAAGAGAAGAGGATTTTGGGCACCCTAAGTGAGATTTGGTTTTGCCAGGGATGGAGAAAAAAAATTGCATTTTCAAAGCTAATTCCCTGTTTGCCATGAATTATGAGTGGCTAACAAAATCAATTGGGGCCCCATGGAGGTCAGGGCCCCTGAGTACGGGCCTAGTTGCAGCTCATAGTCTGCATATAGGCAGAGGTGGCACTGCGAGAGAATGTGAGAGAATTGCACTTTGCCCTAACGCTATGTGTACTGTGAGTGTATAGCTTGTTCTGGATCTATCAGTATAAATGTTTCAGTGAGAGCAGAGAGAAACAGAGCCCTGTATGGTCAAAGCCTAGAATAAAACCTGTTACTTAGTCCTGCTCAGTGTCAGAGACAGAGCTCTGTGTAGCAGCAGTGTAAACACTGCTAATACAGACACCTAGACAATAAACACACACTCACCGTGGAAATCAAATATGTGCACACACACAAACACACACACACACGATTAGGCACGTACACCATAAATTCACATGTAAAGCACAAACGCACACGCACCCACACACCCGCTCTGTGACCCCGCTGCTCTGGGTAAGTGAATTAGACAGGTTCACTATGTGGGAGAATGGAGTCATTGTTTGTTTATTGTTTCCCCACCTGAGCCTCTCTCCAACACACTTCTCAACTTCCTGCCTGAGCAAACACACTTTGTCAGGCACACAAACACACATAAACACACACTCAGAAGCATGCAAACACATGAAAACAAATAAAGCACACACATTCACACATTGGCTCTCTCTCACATGCACGCGCACACTCACACACCTACAAAAGACAAACACCTATACACACATACAGACACTCAGTAAACAAAAAGACAGCGCACCTCAGTTCTTTGCTTCATTTCTCCGGAGTAACTAACTCTGTGAACCTATTAATGCCATTCCACTCATCTGGTCTCACACCATTTGTACAAACACAGGATTAGTGGCTCTGTTGAACAATATGTGTCTACTGACCCGAGGTCAGCCTGAGTTCACCTTGGAACCATGTCTTAGGAAGCCCTACTGCCTGCCAGGAGCCTAGTCCAAATTAATAGAGGCCTTCACCGAGAGAGCCAAGCCTAGAGTTATGAAACCTTCCCCAGAGGGATCACTCTATCTAGGGCAGTTGTCAGGCAAGTCCACCTGGCTAGGCCCTGACGACCCTGATCTATATTACCGGCTATGCACTATCTCTCTGTGGTTTGGGGATTCGAAATGTCTGTGTTTTTTGGTTACCCCCCTTACACTCCTCTTCATCATCGTCCTCCTCTCCCTTTCCCCCATTCTTCTCTCATCAGATAGTTTTATAATGACGAAACGGCTGGTTCTGATTTAAGAGTTAGGGTTGGTAGGGGCAGCAAACGGAAGACCCACGTCTCATTCTGGTTCAGCTAGGACTCCCCTTCTCTGACGTGGTGCAGTTCAGGAATATTGCTTATTGAATGCAGCTTGTATGCTTTTTGGCCTCATCCATTCATACTTAGCGCCCACATCCCCACCTTGAATAGGATCTCCTCATTGATGTCGTGCTCTATGGTAGCCCCTGCACCATAACCTCTACCCCCACCCCACAGAACATGCCATGCATACACTCACCAAAAAGAAACATTCTCATTGTCATCAAATCAACGTTTAATTGTCACGTGTGCCGAATACAACCGGTGTAAACCTTACAGTGAAATGCTTACTTACAGGCCCTAACCAACAGTGGGATTTTTACCGTTTTTTTACAATGACTTTGGCACTAATTTTGGAACCTTGATGATTTTTCAAAACTCTAGATACAAAACTCACAACCAATGATCAAAATGCTAATTTCTCAAAACTCTAACACTTGTTCCAATTGCTTGGATACAATACACATAAAGCTAAGATCATTTGTTCATTGAACTAAAATCACCTGTTCAAAATGACACAACTTAACATCAAAGTATTACCATTTCAAAATGCAATTCACACATTACATCTGAGATGACTGTCTATTCATTTCATTACAATGATCTAACTATCAATTGATACAACTGCTCAAAATGATGAGTAACTGTTACATTACTCTTAATGCATAGTTTTATGGAAACTGACAAACAATATTCCATGTTTAGATCATGAAAGCTTCAGGATAACGAGATCCATTGACACCATTACCGTGGAACATGAACCAATTGGACTACATTATCTAAGGATGTAATATTTCATCATCATTCTTTATCAGACACTGTTTCTATGGTCCCATGTACCACTTTTCCAGACCACTTTTCCAGACTTGACATTATTGTACTGGCCACTTTATTAGGCACACCTATCTAGTACTGGGTAGAACCCCCTTTTGCCTCCACAACAGCCTGAATTATTCACGGTGTTGTACATTAAGAGATGCCCTTCTGCACACCACTGTTTTAAACAGCTGTTATTTGAGCATTTGTGGCCTTTCTGATAGCTTGAATGAGTCTGGACATTCTCCTTTGACCTCTCTCATTAACAAGTTGTTTTTGTCCACAGAACTGCCGCTCACTGAATGTGTTTTGTTTATCGCACCATTCTCTGTAAACTCTAGAGACTGTAGTGCGTAAAAATCCCAGGAAGGCAGCTGTTTCTGAGATGCTGGAATCACCATTTGTTGCATCAACAATCATACCACGGTCAAAGTTGCTTAGATTACGCATCTTGTCCGTTCTAATGTTTGGTCGAACAACATCTAAAGCTCTCTACTCTATATACTCTATATGTTGAGTTGCAGGCAGCCACATGATTCGCTGTTCAAATGTAACCGTCCTTGATGGGCTAAATCAGCTCTGTAGAGCTGATGGCATGACCTATGTCATTGTGTGGGATAATGTCAGGTTCCACCATGCTCAAATGGTGCAAGCATGGTTTCAGGCCCATCCACAATTTACCACCTGCACTCCATTTAAGAGTGTGTTCCTAATCTCAGCTCGTTACCTGTATAAAAGACACCTGGGAGCCAGAAATCTTTCTGATTGAGAGGGGGTCAAATACTTATTTCCCTCATTAAAATGAAAATCAATTTATAACATTTTTGACATGCGTTTTTCTGGATTTTTTTGTTGATATTCTGTCTCTCACTGTTCAAATAAACCTACCATTAAAATTATAGGCTGATCATTTCTTTGTCAGTGGGCAAACGTACAAAATCAGTAGGGGATCAAATACTTTTTTCCCTCACTGTATGTACATGTAGGTATGGTTAATGCAGATAGTCCGGGTAGCCTATGTGCGGGGGCACCGGTTAGTCAGGCTTATTGAGGTAGTATGTACATGAATGTGTAGTTAAAGTGACTATGCATATATGATGAACAGAGAGTAGCAGCAGCGTAAAAGAGGGGTTGGGGGGGATGGGGGATGATGCAAATAGTCCTGGTAGCCATTTGATTACTTGTTCAAGAGTCTTATGGCTTGGGGGTAAAAACTGTTGAGAGGCCTTTTGGTCCTAGACTTGGCGCTCCGGTACCGCTTGTCATGCGGTAGAAGAGAGAACATTCTATGACAGGGGTGGCTGGGGTCTTTGACAATTTCTAGGGCCTTCCTCTGACACCGCCTGGTGTAGGTAGAGGTCCCGGATGGCAGGCAGCTTAGCCCAAGAGATATACAGGGCCGTACACACTACCCTCTGTAGTGCCTTGCGGTCAGAGGCCGAGCAGTTGCCTTACCAGGCAGTGATGAAACAAGTCAGGATGCTCTCGATGTTGCAGCTGTAGAACCATTTGAGGATCTGAGGACCCATGCCAAAACTTTTTAGTTTCTTGAGGGGGAATAGGCTTTGTCGTGCCCTCTTCACTACTGTCTTGGTGTTTTTGGACCATTCTAGTTTGTTGGTGATGTGGACTCCAAGGAACTTGAAGCTCTCAACCTGCTCCACTACAGCCCCATCGGTGAGGATGGGGGCGTGCTTGGTCCTCCTTTTCCTGTAGTCCACAATCATCTCCTTTGTCTTGATCACGTTGAAGGAGAGGTTGTTATTCAGGCACCACCCGGCCAGCTCCCTGACCTCCTCACTATAGGCTGTCTCGTCGTCGTCGGTGATCAGGCCTACCACTGTTGTGTCATCGGCAAACTTAATGATGGTGTTGGAGTTGTGCCTGGCCACACAGTCGTGGGTGAACAGGGAGTACAGGAGGGGACTGAGCATGCACCCAAGGGGCTCCAGTGTTGAGGATCAGTGTGGCGGACGTGTTGCTACCTACCCTCACCACCTGGGGGCGGCCCGTCAGGAAGTCCAGGATCCAGTTGCAGAGGGAGGTGTTTAGTTCCAGGGTCCTTAGCTTAGTGAGGAGCTTTGAGGGCACTATGGTGTTGAACGCTGAGCTGTAGCCAATGAATAGCATTCTCTCGTAGGTGTTCCTTTTGTCCAGGTGGGAAAGGGCAGTGTGGAGTGCAATAGAGATTACATCATCTGTGGATCTGTTTGGGCGGTATGCAAATTGGAGTGGGTCTTGGGTTTCTGGGATGATGGTGTTAATGTGAGCCATTACCAGACTTTCAAAGCACTTCATGGCTACGGACGTGAGTGCTACAGGTCTGTAGTCATTTAGGCAGGTTGCCTTAGTGTTCTTGGGCACAGGGACTATGGTGGTCTGCCTGAAACGTGATGGTATTACAGACTCAGTCAGGGACATGTTGAAAATGTCAGTGAAGACACCAGCCAGTTGGTCAGCACATGCCCGGAGCACACGTCCTGGTAATCCGTCTGGCCCTGCGGCCTTGTGAATGTTGACCTGTTTAAAGGTCTTACTCACGTCGGCTATGGACAGCGTGATCACTCAGTCGTCCGGAACAGCTGATGCTCTCATGCATGCTTCAGTGCTGCTTGCCTCGAGCATAAAAGGGATTTAGCTCGTCTGGTAGGCTTGTGTCACTGGGCAGCTCGCAGCTGTGCTTCCCTTTGTAGTCTGTAATAGTTTGCAAGCCCAGCCACATAAGATGAGCGTTGGAGCCGGTGAAGTACGATTTAATCTTAGCCCTGTACTGGCGCTTTGCCTGTTCCATGGTTGGTCGGAGGGCATAGCAGGATTTCTTATAAGCTTCTGGGTTAGAGTCCCGCACCTTGAAAGCGGCAGCTCTACCCTTTAGCTCAGTGCGAATGTTGCCTGTAATCCATGGCTTCTGGTTGGGGTATGTATGTACAGTCACTGTGGGGACGACGTCCTCGATGCACTTATAAATAAAGCCAGTGACTGATGTGGTGTACTCCTCAATTCCATCAGAAGAATCCCGAAACATGTTCCAGTCTGTGCTAGCAAAACAATCATGTAGTTTAGCATCTTCTTTATCTGACCACTTTTTTATACACCGAGTCACTGGTGCTTCCTGCTTTAATTATAGCTTGTAAGCAGGAATCAGGAGGATGGAATTGTGGTCAGATTTACCAAATGGAGGGTGAGGGAGAGCATTGTATGCGTCTCTGTGTGGAGTACAGGTGATCTAGAATTTTTTTCCCTCTGGTTGCGCATTTAACATGTTGATAGAAATTAGGTAAAACTGATTTAAGTTTCCCTGCATTA
Source organism: Salmo salar (assembly GCF_965601325.2). Classification (NCBI taxonomy): domain Eukaryota; kingdom Metazoa; phylum Chordata; class Actinopteri; order Salmoniformes; family Salmonidae; genus Salmo; species Salmo salar. The sequence continues at coordinate 47,006,377 of NC_138297.1, forward strand.
AAATCCCTGGCAACTAGGAGCGCCGCCTCTGGGTGAGAGGTTTCCTGTTTGCTTATTTCCTTCATACAGCTGACTGAGTGCCGTCTTACTGCCAGCATCCGTCTGTGGTGGTAAATAAACAGTCACGAAAAGTGTGGATGAAAACTCTCTTGGCAAATAGTGTGGTCTGCAGCTTATCATGAGATACTCTACTTCAGGAGAGCAAAATCTAGAGACTTCCTTAGATTTCGTGCACCAGCTGTTGTTTACAAATATGTACAGACCGCCCCCCCCTTGCTGTTCTATCAAGCCGGTGCAGCGTTTATCCCACTAGCTGAATATCCATGTCATCATTCAGCCACGATTCTGTTTCTGATGTCCCGTTGATAGGATATTTGTGATCATACCTCGTCTAATTTATTGTCCAATCATTGCACTTTGGCAAGTAATATTGACATAACGGCAGCTTCCCACTCGCCTTCTGCGGATCCTTACAAGGCACCCCGCCCTGTGTCCTCTATACCTGCGTCTCTTTCTCCTGCCAATGACAGGGATGTTGGCCATGTCGGGTGTCTGAAGTACATCCTGTGCGTCCTGCTTTTTGAAGAAAAAATCATTGGCTAATCCAAGGTGAGTGATCGCTGTCCTGATATCCAGAAGCTCTTTTTGCCATAAGATACGGTGGCAGAAACATTATGTACAAAATAAGTTACAAATAGCACGAAAAAAACACATAATAGCACAATTGGTTAGGCGCCCGTAAAACTGCTGCCATTTCTTCCGGCACCATTTTAACATTTAACCAGTTAGTCAGCCCTGAACGTACATAACCCTTACCCCTGACCTGGTCTCATTTGGCTTGGTGTTTCAACAAGACTGTTTCAAAAACACTGGAGTTTCTCTGGAACTTCTCTGTGACACATACTTGGAATTATGGCTGAGGTTAGTGTTTAGTGTACTGTTTCAGTGAATAGTATGGATGATTAATCAACCCTCAAACAACTCTCAAATGAGTTACAACCTGGAAGACTATTGTCAACAAATGAAACGTATGATGCACAGATCTTGGATCAGCTCTTACAAAACTCTTACAGTTCTTACAGATTGACAATTTGCACTCAAACTGCTCCTCAAAGCCTTACCTTGGGCACAGTTGTCAATCAGTGCTCCCAGGGCCTTGCCATCCATCCAGTCAAATGAACTAACACTAAACTGTTTCTGAGTCAGCTCCAAGCCAGCAGAGTCTAACAGAATGAGTCACAGATCCTGCATCAGCGCTTACCTGGGGCACAGTTGTCAACCAGGGCTCCCAGGGCCTTGCCGTCCCTCCAGTCACGGTGAAAGTTGTTGATGGGCAGCTGGGGCACCTTGTTCTGGATCCATCCCAGCAGCCTCTGCTTAGGGGTCAGCTTCTTGGCGTCCTCATCGTCCTCGTCCTCCCACATGGGCATTGAGATGGAGTAGTGCAGGATCAGAGTCCAGATCAGACCCAGGATAAGCTTCAGGTTCCCATCCACGATGGCCTTACTGTCTGTAAAGGGGGAGAGAGGGGAGGGTTAAGGTCAGGTCATTTACTAAGGTACTGATACACTAAGTAATACACCATAGTAATACACTAAGGTATTGTGCAAAAAGCAATACTTCCATGAAAGCAATACTGGCCTCTATAAATTGTCTCCCCAGGTAACTTGAGTTGAACCTTTTACTGCAGTGGGCTAAATTAGGGTCACACAGAGTGTTTCCTGGTAGTCTTAAACAAATCTACCATAAAACAAAACTATACACCTCACACACATTGTTGGGGGTTAAAAAAGAAGACACCTGTACCATGTATGCTATAGAGTTCAAATGTATTCAATTTTGAGTTTGCATCCCAATATTACACTTTATTTACATCACAGACCACTAAAAAATATCAAATACGCTTTATATAGAAACACCGGATTTTCAGCGACGTATTAAAATACCCATGAGGCCACTAGGTCATTTGATTGGAGGAAAGGGCTATGCCCTCTGCCATATACGGTTACAACTTAACTCACAAACTGGGGAGCAGATTAGGTCTCTACCACACACACACCTGCCATCTGATTGGTCTGTTCTAAAGAGAAACAGTGTGTTGTAGAATCGTAATAACAGAGTATGCCCTCGGCCTTCAGCTGCCTGGCACAACAACATCAACATCTGTGTTTACTCTGCTCTTATGTGACCCTGGCAGCCCCGGCCTTATCGCCACGGTGATCACCAAGGGGGAGATGAGGCAATGGTATCACTCTAGGACTCCTCAGTCATCGTCTTCATAATACTGATGTTCACTCTTCTCTTCCAGCAGCTATCCATTTGTCTTGTCTGGTTGGATGATCCCTCAAACACACATCCAATTTTGAGGTGCATATTGAAGATATTGGAAGAAATGTCCACATTTACTTTTTGTCAGCCAACAATATGAGTAGGCCTTACGAACAGCAAAAGCACTAGCCTATGTCAATCTACTATCCCCCATAGTAAAAAGGTCCACCTATTCATTTGGAATAAATATTCCAAACATACTGTATTCTGGGAAAATCGTGGGACGCGATTAGATCCCAAATGAATACAACCACTAGAATAATAACTTCTTTACGCAATGTGGCTGACGCAACAGATGAAAATGTTGATAAACTATTAGGTTATTTCTTCACATTATAAGCGCAGCAATGCGCACATGGTAGTAGGTGTAGCGATGTACGCTGAAAGTCGGGAAGCAAGTTCAGGGAGTGAATACGTTTAATAAATAAATGAACAAAACAAGAAACACGAACAGCGCACCGACATGAAACAGCAACAGAAACAATGACGACTGGGGAAGAAACCAAAGGGAGGGACATGTAAAGGGGAGGTAATCAAGGAGGTGATGGAGTCCAGGTGAGTGTCATTATGCGCATAACGCTCGTGACAGGAGTGCGCCGTAACGAGAGCCTGTTGACCGAGAGGCCAGAGAGGGAGCACGAGTGTTCCATTAGCGGAAAACACCATTAACAAAAGTGGCCACAAAAGCAATTATACATGTAAGGCTTTTATTATGAAGATGCATTTTTATGGTGAAAATTATCTTCCCCAAACTTGAAAATGCTTATGTATGCCAGTTAGGCTCTACACCCCTTGTAAAGCGGATTAATGTGCTTAATGTTAAGTTATTTGCCACTTTAGTTGTGATACAAACCTTATTAAAACATAGGCCTACGGGCTAGGCTACACAAGGTGCGCGACTATGATTAGAAAAAGTTGCAAAAAAAAGAAATTGTTTCTTATGCTGGGCATCATTCACAAGTGATAATATACAATTCACATGTGATAGGCTAATATTGTCACCCATCAGACTATCCTTGATTTAATCTTGTCTTTACATATACTAAATAATATGTGTGTGAAATTTGTTTTGATTTAGAATGGACCATTATCATGCACCTGTATCGAAACAGGGGCAGTGGAAAAAATAAGTCTTCTATGTACTTCAATAGCGAATGGAGGACACTTTTCCACGTGGTTTATTTTCATGCCAGCCTGGTGGGCTATACTCCTGTTGTAAATATATGCAATGTGCTTAATATTAGGAAAGCTGAGAAATAAATATAGTAGGCCTAGCCTATAGAAAGCTGATCCTCCTATTTTTAGTAGAGGCCTGGGCTTATGGTATATGAGCTCATGGGCTCTCATGAAGTGTTTGATTCTTCTTTTGAATACATTTGCATTGATGTCAGAGTGATTAGAAGAACAATACAGTGCTGAGTACCAGGCAGTTAGCAAGTTTGGTAGGCTACTAATGACCATCAGCAGCATCAGAGCAAGCCTGATTACCGTGACTAAATGGTCACGTGGAATTTGACTGCCTTCATGACTCGTGACCACCGGTGTGACGGTAATACGGTCCAGCCTTATCTATGAGTTGGTCGTTGGTCCAGTCAAATAAGTACAGGGGGTGATGTGTGTGTGTGTGGAACTGGAACTGTATCATACAGATCAAACATATGGAAGTCAAATGTTTGTCTCCATTCCATGTATTCCATTCCAGCCTGTCCTCCTAGAGCTCCTCCCACCAGCCTCCTCTGGTGTGGGGAAAGGAGTTTACAGTAGTTGGGGGAGTTTGAGGTTAGTGGAAGTGGTAGGCTAGGGGAGAGTGATATTGAGAGCTAGGACAGATGTAGAAAGATTGATATCTTTGGCTGATGGTCTCCATTTTGGCTCAGTGAGGGGGCAGTTTCAGGTTTCATTCAGCTTGCAAGGTGCTGAGAGCAGATCAGCTCTAACGAACCCTGCAGAGCGGTACTACTGCACCAGCAACACACCAGAAAGAGAGGACCCCTCAGGTATACTGTGCCCGTTTAAAAAAAGGCAGGACTTTACATTCACACTCTCCCACTCTGACACTTCTCCTTCAGCACTCCTGAGAGAGTACTAAATACGCACACACACACATTCACACACACAAATCACACATGCGATAAGAGAGAGCGATTCAATTCCTTCAGTGGTTTGGTCCAGGTCCAACATTTAAAAGCCTGATATTTCCGTCACTGGAGTGTGTAGGATCTGAGTCTATGGTGAGAGCATCCTGGCTTGAACAGGGACATTCCTATAGGACTGCATCAGAATGGTCAGTGCGTGTGTTCATGTGTGTCCTACTGTATTGGGAGGGGACATTACCCAGACTCCCTGGCTCAGTAGTCTCGCCTGTCAACAAGGCTGTCAACACTTGCAATGTTGACAATTTACAATGTTTTTTTTTTTACATTGCTGGACAGTTAACGACCCTTAACATAGGACCGCTACACCTCCACTACTTTGAATTGATCTTGGAAAACTGCCTCGTCTAATCTTACTCGACAAAACTAAATGTTTCCTCGTAACTTGAAGTTGAACTCCGCAAACAAACAGCTTGCAAACATCCGACGGGGTTGATGACATGGTCCTGGAATCCAGCAGGATCAAACGCAACATGCAGGGAAGAACAAACAGCGGGAAAGAACAACAAACACGTGACTTAAAGGCTTGAGGAAAAAGGAAAGGGCATTAGGAGGGAGAAAGAGGGGGACAGAATTCCAAACTGGAGCTGGGACGGGGAAGAGAACATTTCCAGAGGGGTCAGACAGAGGTTGAGGTTGGGGGGTATTGACGGGAACAATGAATTTGGCCCTGTCGACAAGTGTGTGTGTGCGTGTGTCTGTGTGTGTGTGTGAGGCGTCTGTGTCTCTGGAGCCAAGGCATTAGTGTGTGATTGAATGCCTCCCTCTCTCAGTCTCACGGCGCCTGGCCTGGCCCTTTACAATATCTACTCTCTGTACAGGAGATAAGCGGTGTATCTCCCACACCCATTCAAATCCTCCTGTGCCATTCACCAACCACACTGCCACATGGAGTCAAGAGAGATAATAGAGCAGAGGTTGAGAATCGAGGGCATCCAATAGCTCACACTGACCCACTTCAGTTCCTCCACTGGAGCAGTAAAGCTCAAAAGTACTAAGTTGCTAAAATGATTTGCTGTCTCTCTCTCTCTCTGGATCACACAATTCTCTCTCCATCCTCCCTTTCCCCCTGTCTTCATTTTCCTCTTTATCTTTCTGGCACATTCTGTTACTCCCCTAACACGCCTCACTTTTTCACTCTGTCCCCCTTTGCCTCCCTCTGTTTGTCTCTCCCTCTCTCATTCTTTCCTCTCCCTTCCTCTCTCTCCCTATTTCTCTGTCTCTCTCTCTCTCTCCTCGCTCTCTCTCCCTCTCTCCCCCTCTTTCTCCCTCTCTCATTCTTTCCTCTCCCTTCCTCTCTCTCCCTATTTCTCCGTCTCTCTCTCTCTCCCTCTCTCTCTCGCTCTCTCTCCCTCTCTCCCCCTCTTTCTCCCTCTCTCATTCTTTCCTCTCCTTTCCTCTCTCTCCCTATTTCTCCGTCTCTCTCTCTCCCCTCTCTCTCGCTCTCTCTCCCTCTCTCCCCCTCTTTATCCCTCTCTCATTCTTTCCTCTCCCTTCCTCTCTCTCCCTATTTCTCCGTCTCTCTCTCTCGCTCTCTCTCCCTCTCTCCCCCTCTCTCTCCCTCTCTCCCCCTCTTTCGCCCTCTCTCTCCCTCTCTCTCCCTGTTGTAAGTCGCTGCTCGGAGACACAAAGCCCTGATGTCAGAACTTCACTCATAACACATTATCTCCAGTTGGACTGGGGGGGGGGGGACAATGTGGCCTTTCAATGTGGCCTTTCTGCCCAGAACCCATTGTTTCGCCTCCATCTCGGAGCAAAGTGACCTTTAAGGCTCTGATTGGCTCCGGAGGCGGGACTCACTGTTTGTTTGGTTACCCCGGGCAACGCCAAACTGTAACCCACTCAAACTGACACTGACTGTAGCACTCTAATGGGTGTACAGCCTTCGCAGGAGAGGTTGTGTTAAAACAAGCCCCTTGTTGTTACTGTGAAGGTGTCTGGCTCTAGTCCAGGTCTCATTCTTTCCGCTCCTCTCCTGGGCCTCTCTCTCTCTCTCTCTCTCCAGAAACAGAATGGACAGACGTGAAGGGTCAGCAGTGAGTAGGGGGGACAGAGCTGGCGTTTGGACAGCAGCCCTTCAGAACCCAGCTCTCTGACTGGCAGATTGCTAACAGATCCCCACTGCTCCACTCTTTACTTCAGTCTATTATGGCTCTGTAGTTGCTATGAAACACACTTGCACACATACATGCTGACATATAACCATGCTCACTGCACACTCACAATGCTCCACCAAATCACTGTGTATTTATTCCTTGTGTCAATAATTCTATTTTTTATTACATTCTGCATTGTAAGTAAGCATTTCACTGTTAGTCTACACCTGTTGTTTACGAAGCATGTGACAAATAACATTGGATTTGATGCGATCTCAAGGGTAATGAAGACATGGGTCTGTGTGTTCTGCGTGTTCTGATCTGTCAGCTCTGTCTCTAACAAATAGAAAACTAACACAAAGAGACTAATGCAGCTCAGACACCTGGCCTGTATGAGCCAGAACAGAACAACAGAAGGCCCAGTGAAAACACCTATTTTCAACCATTTTACTCACTGGGGGACAATGTAATATCAGCTAGAAGGTACATTGAGGTATGGGCTAGATCAGAAGGAGCCTCAAGCACTCTTCCTATGACAAGTAATAAGACAGTTGATTCCGAGGACTTCCGGAATCCAGTTCAAAGAACAGGGGAACAGAATCCTCCCATATCAGCTAGATCAGTGCAGAACAGAAGAAAAGACAGTACAGGTTGAGTGTGTGTTTGTACGCAATGGTCATAGTTTCCAAATGTTCAGACATAGACACAATGCATAGACATCCAGACTTATGGGTGTGTGTGTGTGTGTGTGTGTGTGTGTGTGTGTGTGTGTGTGTGTGTGTGTGTGTGTGTGTGTGTGTGTGTGTGTGTGTGTGCGTGCGTGCGTGCGTGCGTGCGTGCGTGCGTGCGTATGGGGGGGGCCTGCGCGCGTGTGTGTGTGTGTAGTAGCCTAGTAATGTGTAAGGGTTGAGTAAGGAGACAAAGTTTAGTGGAGTAGGAATGATGGCACCACAGAGTGGGGGGGATTTCATGAGGAAACACTACAGAACAGCTCCTGTTTCCTGTTGATGGGTTCACTTTCTCCTGGGGAAGCATTTGACCGACGCACAGCCTCACACTATCTGCTTCAGACACGTCCTGTGTGCACAGTGCTGTGCTATCTAATCACTCTGCAGTGTTTTTTCCTGCAGATAACGTTCAAGTGTGTGTGTGTGTGTGTGTACCCCTGTCCTGATGTCCCAGTGATAAAGTGAGTGGATAGAGTGAGTGGATAGAGTGAGTGGATAGAGTGAGTGGATAGAGTGAATGGATAGAGTGAGTGGATAGAGTGAATGGATAAAGTGAGTGGATAGAGTGAGTGGATAGAGTGAGTGGATAGAGTGAGTGGATAGAGTGAGTGGATAGAGTGAGTGGATAGAGTGAATAGATAGAGTGAGTGGATAGAGTGAGTGGATAGAGTGAGTGGATAGAGTGAGTGGATAGAGTGAGTTGATAGAGTGAGTGGATAGAGTGAGTGGATAGAGTGAGTGGATAGAGTGAGTGGATAGAGTGAGTAGATAGAGTGAGTAGATAGAGTGAGTGGATAGAGTGAGTAGATAGAGTGAGTGGATAGAGTGAGTAATGAGAGTGAGTAGATAGAGTGAGTGGATAGAGTGAGTGGATAGAGTGAGTAATTAGAGTGAGTAGATAGAATGAGTGGATAGAGTGAGTGGATAGAGTGAGTAATTAGAGTGAGTAGATAGAGTGAGTGGATAGAGTGAGTAATGAGAGTGAGTAGATAGAGTGAGTGGATAGAGTGAGTGGATAGAGTGAGTGGATAGAGTGAATGGATAGAGTGAGTGGATAGAGTGAGTGGATAGAGTGAGTGGATAGAGTGAGTGGATAGAGTGAGTAGATAGAGTGAGTGGATAGAGTGAGTGGATAGAGTGAGTGGATAGAGTGAGTGGATAGAGTGAGTGGATAGAGTGAGTAATTAGATTGAGTAGATAGAGTGAGTGGATAGAGTGAATGGATAGAGTGAGTAGATAGAGTGAGTAGATAGAGTGAGTGGATAGAATGAGTGGATAGAGTGAGTGGATAGAGTGAGTAATTAGAGTGAGTAGATAGA